>NC_092507.1:2851088-2913588 GCF_047511675.1 Marmota flaviventris
GAAGGGAGGGAGGGAGGGAGGGAGGGAAGAAAGGAGGGAGGGAGGGAGGGAGGGAGGGAGGGAGGAAAGGAGAAAGGGAGGGAGGGAGGGAGGAAGGAGGGAGGGAGGGAGGGAGGGAGGGAGGAAAGGAGGAAGGGAGGGAGGGAGGGAGGGAGGAAAGGAGGGAGGGAGGAAAGGAGGAAGGGAGGGAGGGAGGGAAGAAAGGAGGGAGGGAGGGAGGGAGGAAGGAGGAAAGGAGGAAGGGAGGGAGGGAGGGAGGGAGGGAGGGAGGAAAGGAGGGAGGGGGGCAGAGGGAGGGAGGGAGGGAGGGGCGGAGGGAGGGAGCTCCTGACGTGGGGCAGGGGCAGGTGCAGGAGGACATAGAGCCTTAGGTGATGCGCCTCAATCCTTAGGTAAGGTTTTTCTTTTTATTGAAAAAATCTCTATAAAAATTATAAATGACACCAAGACCCAGAAAAAAGTAGAAAACTTGAAAAGACCGATCATAAGAGTGAAGGCTGGAGAGGAGCCCAGAGGACTGTGGAAAGAAACAGCGACTGAACAAGCTCCCAGGTAAGGTGTCTGTGGTCCCTGGAGAGCAGACCCTCCAGGAGAAGGGGACCTTAGGAGCCCTACCTGGAGCCCCTGCCTCGGTGCCGCCTCATGCGATTTAGGAGAAGCAGCCCCACCCCGTACGGGCGCCCCGTCCTGGGAGGAAGCCCTGGCCCAGGGTTCCAGGAGCGCCCTTCCCTATACACAGGTGTAGCCTCGGACCCCTACCACAGGCCCCTGAGCTGAAGCCACAGCAGGAAGTGGAGAGCAAGGAGGTGCTCAGAGCCCACCTGCTGGGGTGGAAGTGGCTCTCCCAGTGATGTCAGCAGGTCCTACCCAGCAGGGCCAGAAAAACAGGCCACTAAACCAAGCGGGTTCAACCCCCAAATGGAATGATGCACGGTTGATTTTTTAAAAATCTACCACCCCAATTTTTCCTGAAAACATGAACAATGGAAAACAAGATACGGAAGGAGCCTAGGAAGACAGTTAACGAACTCCATATAGAAGACACTAGTTAAATGTGAAAAAGTGGACTCATTCCAAACAAGCATCAGACGACGCGGTCTGAAGGGCGAATAGCCACCACAACATCCTTCAATCATTATCAATAATATCATAGAATCATCAACAGTATCCTTCATTAAAATCAGAGAACAGGGTACCGTTTGAATACTAACATAGTAAGAGAAGAAAAATCTTAAAATCAGGATCAAGAGGAAGTAAGACTGGTTTTCCTTGGGTTACAGCTGCATACCTGGAAGACTCCGGGGACTCAGAGGGAGAGCAAGCCCACCTGTCAGTGAGGAGCGATATTGGGTGCACAGACAGAGTCAGCAAGCCGACCCCCTCGGCTTCTCCCTGTCCTGTGAGTGATTGGGCCACAGTGGTGAGGGTCTACCGTGCTCCCAGCCCGCGCTAATCTGTTCACCTGGGCCTGACACATGCCCTGCCCACCCAGGACCAGAAGGTAGATGCGCTCATGGTCACCACGTCCAGCTGAGGGACGAAGGCACAGGGATGAAGGACCCAGACAGCGGCCCAGGGGGAGGTTGGGAGCCGCCGTCTGATTGGCAGATTCTTGCTCTTCAGCCCCCAGGCCGTTGCCTGTCACCGTGGAGTGGAAGTGGGTGAACTTGGCTCAATCCCGATCGCCCTTGCCTCTGTTATCCAGTCCACGCACACGGACACACACGTGCTCGCTCATGCAAGTGAGCAGTGGAATCCCCTCGCAGAGCCGAGGGTTTCAGGGCCTCTGCCTCTGTCCTGCTGGTGCCCCAGCACGTGTCCTTCTGCACCCACATCGCGGCACAGAGATGCCGACACCCATGTTCTCAAGCACACAGATGGGGCGTGTGTCTTGTCCACCTCCTGGACCTCCTCTGCGTCCCCTGCCTGATGAGCATAATTCTGTCCTTTAGGGTGCCTTCTCA
Source organism: Marmota flaviventris (assembly GCF_047511675.1). Classification (NCBI taxonomy): domain Eukaryota; kingdom Metazoa; phylum Chordata; class Mammalia; order Rodentia; family Sciuridae; genus Marmota; species Marmota flaviventris. Next base: position 2,853,053 of record NC_092507.1, read on the forward strand.
CGACACAGCTGCAGAAACTCGTTATGCATATGACCTTAGGGACTGGCATTTGTACTTCTCTGAGAAAGGAGGGACACGTAGTTTTATTTTAATTGGGGTTGTCAGGCGCTTTCTGATGGCTCAGAAGCCTCGTCTCCACCAGAGGCCTCAGACTGCTCTCCGGTAGTCTTGCCAACCATGGGTGCTAAAGCCCGCTGTGGCTTTATGTCTGATGGTCACACGGAGACGTTGCATTTCTCGGGCTGCCAATGAGTGTGTGTCCCCACTTGTGAACGTCCGGGCCTTTCTTGGATGGGTTGCCTTTCCATCCGCCTTTCACACGCGGTTGTTAACCCCTCGCCTGCCGCCTCCTCGCCTGGGCTGGGAACGCTCCCTCCGACTTCTCTTTGGACTGGATCAGAGCGGGTTTCCAGTCTGCCCTTCTGGGTTCCAGGCCTCCCTTGGAGACGCGCTGCGCCTGGCAGCTGCCATGGATCCATCGGGAAGCCTCGTGGCAGGCATCTGGGGGCAGAGCCGCCCACTCTCCTCCAGGAAGACGGCCGTGCCCGCCCACCACTTCCCGGTCCACGCGCTCAAGGCCCAGGGAAGGAAATGGAGCCTGCTTCTGGATTCCCTGCTCAGTGGCTCCTGAAGCCCTGTGTGGGAGTGTCCCCCAGTCTGCCCCAATACCCATGGGCCTCCTGCAGGTTTTCTTTTCCAAACACCCCTGGGCCGTTCCCACTGCTAATTCATCCATGTGGGAATCTCAGGACTTTTTCCTTCTAATGTCCAAATTGACCCCCCCAAGTCATGAACCCAACAACCAGCACAGACCACTCTCTGTCTCCCTCTTACAGGAACCCTATCGTGTGGCTTGTGTTCACGTGTGGGCGGAGGTTGGTGCTCCCGCGCGCGACAGGCAGTGCTCCGCCTCTGAGCCACGCCGGGCTCCCCTGGGCTGTTTTGGTGGCTGATGCGTTGAGCTCACTGGCAACACAGGGAAATGGTACCAAGTGTCACACGTGTTCTGTTAGCCACCCCCACCCCCCACTGCTGAGTTCCGTCATTAGCACTGGTGTCTTGTCTACTTGTCTCCCTTGAACGATTACGCCACCAAATCCACACAATCAGAGCACAGCACAGGGACAGTGGGGTCACGCCTTTCCATGTCCACCCCCAGGCTCTCCTTGTCTGGTTTTGTCACCGTCTGTGCAGTAGCAGGGCCACGTGGAGCCGCGGTCACCAGGAAGGGACCCTGGCTGCGATGTGGTCAAGACGCGTGGTGTTCCCACTTAGGATGACAATCTTGTTAGCTGTTGGTAAATAGTTTGTGTCACGCTGAGTGGTAGTCACTAAACCTGCTTTACTTAGGGGCTGTCATTAATGGGTCTAGATTCCATTAGCCGTCTTTGCAGTATCATTTGTGGGATTCCGCGTTTCCCCCTCTACTTTTTGTCAGAAGGGATTATGTTAATGGACGTTGGACATTGTGGCTGGAGGAAGCCTGCCAATGACTTCAAAATAAAGTGCAAGCACGACACTAAAACGCAGGGGTGTGTGTCGGTGTACTTCACTTACATTAGTATTTCAATGGTAGGGTCCTGCGATCCTTCATCATTTACAGGTGTGTGATAAGCGCGGGGAATGGGATGAGGCTGGGCTTCTCTGTTTTAGTCTTCTCGTGTTCTGCAGGGAAAGCCCCACGCTTGGTCTGCCTCCTCCTGCCTCAGCGGTTTCCTGTGTGGTCTCCTCATCACCTCTCGCTGTTTATGTCTCTGCTGGGATCAGATCCCTGTGGATTCCCCTCCACCCCTGGGTGGGTCATTACAGCAGAAGCTCCCCATGACACTGCCCCTGTGTCTGTCCCTTTTGGACACGAGGCTAGGTGGCCCGTCCCAGCCACAGGTGCGCGTGTCTCGGTCCCCATGGGTCTGAGGCCCTGTGGCTGTTTATGAGAGATGGGGTGCCAGTCCAGAGCTGAAGGCTCAGGGATCCGGGGACATCGTGGCTGCCGTGGTGGTGCCAGCCTCTGTGCCCTGAGGCTGGGTGATGTCTCCATGAGGACGAGGAAGAGAGGGCACCCCTCAAGCTGTCGAGGCCCCTCCACCCCCAGCCCACCCCCATGAACCAGTCATGGCTGCTTCAGCCAGGGGCGCTCAGGGCAGCTGTCACACACCAGCCCAAGGGCACTGAGATCCTGCCGTCCGGGGAGCTCGCTGTCTAACACCATCAGCTGGGCATTCAGGACCCCTGGACCCCTGCTGTCTGCCCCTTGCCGCTCCCCAGGGGGACTCGCCAACATGCTGGCCTGCTGGCAGGACGTCTTTCCAGGCCTGTGTACTTGGGTGTTATCTTCCTACTGTATGCAGTTCCAGGCTCTTTATCACTGTATGTTTACATTCAGTTCTCTGTGTGTGTGTTTAGTGGCTTTTGCTGTCTTTAAAGAGGAATAGTGTAGCGTCACAATGGACCCACTGACCCCTTGAGCTACCTGCCGAGGACGTCTCGGTGGCCCGGAAGCCTTGCCTTCTGCCTCCCCTCTGTCTCTGATCCCCTTGGAATGGAGTTGGTGGCGTGGGGCGAGAGGGAGTCGGGTTTCTTGCTGTGGCCTTTCACCGGGCACCATCCAACCTCCCCGCCTGTTGGTGGAACAGCCACCCGCCTCCTTGCTGTGCTCAGGGTGCATCCTGGGGCACACACACCTGCAGACTGGACGGCCTCGCTGCCCATCCATCACACATCTTCAAGACCTCCATCCCATTCCGGGGCCCTGGCAGGTTCACATACGGAGTAGAATCTGATGCCCACCCTCGGCGTGGTGGGATTGAAATCTAGCATTTGGCTCTCGGTTCTTCGTCTATTTTGTGTTCTTATTCTCTTTCTTCTCCTTCTGGATCACTCGAGTGTTCTGCTGACTCCAGGTAAGACACCTGTCCACCTGTAGCCCGCACCCCTCGCCCCGTCCCCTGTCTGCTGGTCCAGTTGGCAGCACCGTCTCCTGCCCACCTGGCCACCTCGCACACTGTGGTGTGAAGCTCTGAGGAGAACACAGCTCCCTTTACCCTCTGAGATTTTGGGCCATTGATATCATATATCTAAATACCATCAGTTCACAGACACAACACATGTTTATTATTTGCACTTATCATTTTTACATTAAGCTGTGTGCCTTTAAGGTTTAAAGTGAGAGAGACGTGTGTTCCATTTGCGGACACGCGGGTCCCCTCTGTGGCTCTCTCTGCCTCTGCAGAGCCAACCCTCACCTGGCATCTCATCCTTCCGGCTGGAAAATTCCTCCAACGTTTCATGCAGAGCACTGAGTTCTTGCAGCCTTTTGTGACTCTAAAAGCCTGCGTGTTTCTGCATTTACTCTGAGAACTGTTTTTGTTCACACTGAATTCTGGCTGGGAGCGTGCTGCTACAGCCTTTTAAACCTGTTCCTGCCTGTCTTTTGACACTTGTGATGAGAACTCTGCTTCCGTACTTACTTCTGGCTCCTGGGTGCACTTAAGGTTTCTCTTTGTGCCTGGAGTTTTACCCTGTGTGCTGACTTGCCCGCTACTGCCTTTTTGGGTCAGGTTCATTGAGACGCTTGGATACGTGGGCTTCTGTTTTCATCAAAATTGGAACATCTTCGCCCATGCTTTCTCCGGAGGGCTTCTGTGCCCCTCTGACTGTGCACCTGCGATTCCTGCAGAGTAGAGCTCTGACCTGCCTTGGTGCCCTCGCAGGGATCACAGGTCATCTCCTCCTGTCCCCCCGGCTGGTTCTGGCTGTGCTGTGGCCTCACAGGTCTCTTCCTCAGACTCTGCTCTCTGCTAACCCTGGCCTGCACCTCACCTAGAGAAGCCACGTCGGGCCTTCCGGCCTCCCGTCTCCTCGTGGTGTTACCGTCGTGTTCTCCAGCACGTGTGTGGACAGCACTGTTTTCATGTCATCACCCCCAGTGTCATTGCCTGTGTCACCTGTGCCTGCAGGCTGTTAGGGTGTGGGTCTTCGGGGCTCTGCCTGCCTCCCTGGGTCAGAACCTGGGCCTGGGGTGAAGCCAGGGTGTCTGGCCTGCTTTCTCCCCTCAGCCTTTCAAGGCCCGCTCTGGGTGTGGGTTGGGGCTCCCTGGGTGGCTCCCTGGAGCTGGCTCCCAACACGGGGCCCCTGCGTGGTGTCCCCTCCCATGACCAAGCTGTCTCCACCCTGTGGATTCCATTCTCCTCCGTCTTCTCAACACAGGGGTCCTGGTGGGTCCCCCCACCCCGAGGGAGGGGAAGTGGCCCCAGGTCCTTCCCACTCCGGGCCACCCTGTGGCTCCCTCCTGTCCCCACTCTCTCGGGCACCGTGGCCATGTGCTTCCTGGGTCCCACGCTGAACATAGTTGCTGGACATGTTCTGCCGGTTTTCTCCCTGAGCGGACGATTCCTGAGGCAGCTGGATCCTCATGGGCAGAAACGGACCTGGATTCAGACTGTCCCTGACTCACAAAGACCTCCCATGGCCTGGGCTCCGGGGCCTCACAGCTGTCATGAGGTGACCTGGGTCCTGGTGCCCTGTGAGCTGGTGCAGGTGGCAGCACGGCGGCCCTTTGTTCCCTGGGTGGTGGGAAGCCCTCGCAGGGCAGCGGGGAGGCTGAAGCTGTCCATGAGAAGGTCCGAACTAGGAGCTCAGGGGGCTGGTCAGCGATTGGGCTGATGCATTTCGTGTTGCTCTAACAAAACACACAGATTGGGTGATCTATAGCGAACAGAACTCTTCTCTCACAGCTTTGGAGTCTAAGGAGTCGATAACAAGGCTCCAGCAAGTTAGGACTAGGTCTCCCACTTCCAAGATGGCGCCTTGAGCCTGGCACCCCCTGGAGAGGAGGATGCTTGTGTCCTTGCAGGGCAGAGGGCAGGGGAGAGGCCTGCTCCCACCCCACTGCAGCCTGATCCACTCAGGACTCCAACAGCTGCCCAAGCCCCCCCCGCCCCCGCCCCAGCATGGTCACAGTGTCACATCCCACCACGAAACACTTAAGGTCACTCCAGATGAACTGGACTTAAGGTCACTCCAGATGAACTGGACTTAAGGTCACTCCAGATGAACTGTGCTGGCAGAAATAATCAATCACACAGAGACAGAGAGATGCCTTTTTCTTTGGGTCCTGTGACGGCTCCTCTGACCTTCGGGGTCCCTGGAAAGAGAGCGAGGAGCACGTGTGAACCCTCTTATTGAGAGAAGCCATGCAAATGAGGCCAGGGGTAGGAGTCCAAGGAACAGTGAGTGTAGCTCAGCCCATGGTGACACCTGCACCGCGAGCCAGCCTTGCTATCCCAGCGGGGACAGGGCCCAAGTCCCACGAAATGTAGTGACTGGCCAGAGCCTCGAGCAGCAGGACTGGAAGGTGTGGTCATTCGGAGCGGCTCCCCCCACACAGTAGTTTTAGAGGGGACAAGGCCTTCAGACATCACACAGGCCTAATAAAATCCTCTTTTTCTTCCTGGGTCAGACTTGGTAAGAGGTAACTTTAAAGGAAAGAAAGAAATGCTTCCATGTAACCCCGTGTTTCCCGTGTGTTGACGTATAGAAGGTTGCTCGTGACACTTGTCTGTCTTTACCATCTGTAGGATCCTGGTCCTCTCTCTCCCGCCGTCTGGTAATGGCATGTTGTGCTTTCTCTCCCTCTCAACATCCGTCTTGCCAGGGATTTTCTTACTTGTTCTCCTAGAGATGAGTTTTTGTCCTTGTTGGTTTTCTTGCCTGTGAGGCACGGGGGTGTGCCTTTTCTATTTCTGGTTTTTCTGCCAGCTCTCGTCTTTCTAGCACGGACGGTGGTTGTTTCTGTTCGACTCTGAGGCTGACCCTTCCCCTTGAGGTGCCGCATCACCAGCGCCTCCCAGGCTTGATGGGCCTCGCTGTCATCACTGCTCGGCTCCTAGCATGGTCTTCTTTCTGCTGTGACGCGTCTTTAAACCGTTTTCATTGAGAAATAGAATGTTCTGCAGGAAGGCACAAGTCCATACGTCCATTTCCTCCAAGACGGCCTCCAGATGGACAAGAGTGTCCTACCTCATCTGTTAGAGGGACAGAAGAAACCCAGCCCAGAACATACTCCCCCAGCCCCTGTGTGTCCTCCCTGCCCCTGGCACTGGAGACCAGGGACCTTCCTGGTGGAGCAGCCGACTCCTGTGGTCCGCAGAGTCTCCTCCCCAGCTGATCTTTGCTCTCTTCCTGCAACTCCAAATAATGTTCTCTTCACACTTTGGATGCACCTTTTAAATCACCCACTTTCTCTTTACTCTTACACTTTCTGGCATTTTGCTTGGGTTTTGAGAAGTTCCTCTGCCGAGGACCAGATGGTAAAGGTTTTAGGCTTGGTGGCCGTATGGCCTGTCCCAGTATCAGCTGTCCTGTTATAATGCACAAGCAGAGATGGACAGTGCATGCACAGAGGGCACCGCTGTGTTCCAATAAATCTTTATTGGTAAAGAAGGGCAGTGGACCAGACTCGGCCTGTGTCTACTGTCTGCTGACCTCGGCTTAGGCCCCTGACTTATTCTAAATTTCAGTTCATGATTCATGTACCTACTCTTCCAATTGAAAAAAAAAACAACAGTCACGTCTCGTTAATGTGTCATCCTCCAGAGGGTCTCCCCTGAGTCATCAGATCTCCATTCTGTTCTTCATGGATTTGTTCATCTTTCTCTCAGAACCGCAGCTCTCTGGGGCCTGCTGCTCTGGAACATTCTGTCTCCTCCTCTGCCAGGCTTTACTGATCCTTGCTCTCAGAGGTGCCTGGAGAGGTGGGGCTCAGCGGTGGCCCCAACAGCCTCCACCCCGGCAGGCAGCGGGTGGCAGGGCTGGGGCCCTGTCTGGGAACCTGGTACAGAGAGGTCGTTTCTGCTCCCAGTCTTCTTGGGCCCCATGGTTGGAGTTGGAGTTTCTGGGTTCCTCTGTTCACTGCACCCAGCCCCTCGGGGACCTGGAGAGCCACACGCCTGCGGTATGATGCACCAGGCCCAGCTCCCTCCCCCAGGCTCACACAGGCTCTCTGCACCAGGCTCCCAGCATCCCAGAGGGACTGTATCTTGTCACCAGAACCCTGACCTGTCTGACACCCTGGAGGCCCCCACCAGGCCACGTACAGGTCTGCCTGTCTGTAGCAGGTCTGAGTTGGGGACGGAGGAAGGATATCCATGGTTCACCACAGTAAGCCAGGGTCCCAGGGTGCTGAAACCTCACGGGTGGGCGGCAGCTAAGGCTGTTCTGAGTCAGCGTTTTTGGTCATCAGCATGAAGCAAACCAGGCAGTGAGCCAAGTCCTGATGGTCAGCATGGACCCTCCCCAGTGACCTGAGGTGCAGATTCGGTCATCATGGAGAGCGGATAGGGGAGAGCGTTCCCACACCGAGTCTGGCCACAGAGAGCAATCTGTCACTTACAGTCAGGCCAGGCCAAGGGGCTGCCATGTTTCCATAAAATGAGCACCTCCAGAGCAGGACCACGGAGCTGTGGGGTCGGTCAGCACTGCAGGGGGCATTGATCCCAGGGGCTAAGCCACCCTGGGCTCCTGGTGCCCATGAGGAGGCCAGCAGAGGCCTTTAATGTCTGTCCATTCAAAACGAAGGCACAAGGCCCTGGAACTGCGGTTCTGCTGAAATAAGAGAGAATGAGCCGGTGAAATCATCACGGGTTGGTGTTGTCTTTGGAGAGTGACAGATGCCCAGCTCCAGTGTGGGTGTGTACGCAGGAAGGCATTAAAAGATTAAATATGACTTCATTTTTGACAACAGACCCAGTCCCCATTCAATATCAATATGCTGGCATTATTATTATTTTATGAAAACAATAACTCACAGTTTGCTGAGAGAGAATAACAGTATTGATCCTCTGAACAGTGCGTTTTATTTTCCATTAAATTTTTATGGAGCATGACAAGGCATGTGCTGGGTCTGATCTTTTCTGCACATTAATGTACAAAGCTTTTGCAGATGCAGAATTACGAGCGCCGCGTTAATAAAACCAGCTCAGATGGTCGAGGAACAAAAGTAAACACTTCCTCACTGGGGTTTTGCTCTGAGCTTATTAGTCTTGGAGGTTTGTGAACTGACCCACAAAGGAAATGGAAATCTCTCCACAGTGAACGGAGAGAAAGAAATTCGTTAGCAACAAGGAGAGACTCTTGCAGGCGCTTGGTGGCCCATCTCTAGAGGCAGTGCAGTGAGAGCCATCCAAGGTGGGGGGGCTTCAGACCCTGCAGGTCACCCCCTGAGACTGTCTCCACCGGAGCTGTGTCCAGCGTCACCGGGGGTAACTGGGTCCTCAGCACTGCTGCTCGGCAGATCTTAAAACCAGGCCACCCCATGGCACTGACCACACTCAGGAGTTGGTACGATGACAGGTCCAGTGGCTATTTGGTGACCGTGCCATTTAGGTCATCTTTTGTTGAGTCTCCAAACTCCAGAGTGTAAACTAGAAGAATTCGTTGGTACCTGCAGATAGGAGGTGTTTTCATCTCTCTCCTAAGTTAATTAGTTAAAATGCAAGAGGAGCCTCCGTGGTGTCAAAGCCATTGTGTGGCCATGATACATGAAGTGTCCCCCCCAACAAGGAGGCTTCTGGCCAGCGTCTGGGTGGCCCTGGGAGCGCCACCTCCTGAGCTGTCCACCTTCTTGCTGCCACTCACACTTACGGTCTGTGGTGTTTCCCTGATGCCCACTGAGCACACTTCAGTCCTCACCTCGGACACTGCCCAGAGTTAGCCCAGACCCCGTGGGTGGAGGGCTCGGACCCCGATACTGATGCCCTTCTTGAGGGCCGGGTTCCCAGGTGACCTGCTCTACTGCCCGGTGGCCTCACACTCAGGGTTCCCACAGGTCTGGCAATGTGTGAGGATGGCCATAGAACTCAGGAAAGGTCCACCCTGACAATGGCAGTTTCATTACGTAGGACGCCGCTCAGGAGCCGCGGAGATACATCACGCAAGGTATGGCGAGGACAGCCCAGCCTTGGTGCCCTCTGGACCTGTCACCTCCCAGTAGCGCAGGGTGCCCACAACCCACCAGCCCTGTGATCTCCGTCCCTTAGCAGTTTTAATGGGGGCTCCGTTAGGTAGGTGTGATTGATTGAATTATTGGCCGTTGGCCATCGCAGTCCAGTCCCAGCCTCTCACTGTCCCTGGAGACCAGGAGTTGGGAGGGTTGAAGGTTCCAACTCCCGGATCACGGGGCTGTTTTCTCTGGCAGCCAGCCTCACCCCAGAGCTCTCTAGGGTCCCCAGTAATAAGCCCATCAGCACAAACCAGGGGAATCGGACGCGGCTTGCCGTGGGTCACAAGAAGTGCCCTCACCCCCAGGGAACTGCAAGGGTGTGGGAGCCTGTGCCAGGAACCGGGGCGGAGGCCAGGCGCACGTGATCATTGTGGCACCTTCCTCCAGGGAGTCAGCAGGAGGACCAGGAGGGCGGGGCCAGCGCCCTGGGACAGCATCGTCGTCCAACCCCCAACACGACTATATCGGCTCAGGCCTGTGAGGACACAGGTGACGGGGAGGCGCTGCCTTGGTCTCTCCAGGTCCCAGCGGGGCCCCGGGCAGTGGCTGAGCCTCCTCCTGTCAAGGTGCCATCAATTCTCAGTGTCTTCGCTCTCTCTCCTGACCTGAGTGGTAATTAAGCTCAAGTAAACTGCAGATTGACTCCATTTCCTTCTGCAGGCTCCCAGGATGACAAATGGACTGGGCTTTTTCTGATTATTAAACTACAGCATTCGATGGACAGACTCCCGCGTCCACAGAGCCGATTGCCAGGGACCGTGTGCAGGAGCCCCATAAATCACTTCTCAGGCGCAGCCCACGCACCCGGGGGGGGGGGGGGAAGGTGAGCAGCCCGGCGCCAGGCTCAGAGGTCCCCAAGGATGTGGGGGTGAGGACGCCCACGGCACCTTCAAAGGGAACCTCAGTCCTGCAGGGACACGGTGCACCCCAGAGTGGCCACGGTGCACCCCTGTTCTGCACCCCTAGGGCCCGTCTGCCAGGGCCCCTCGCTGGGCTGGAAGCCAACCCCTCCCCTCTGATGTCCCCGAGACCCTGCTTCTCATTCTCTTCCTGACATTGCCACAGCCAGTGGTGTCTGGCCTCATCCTCCATTGTGGACCCCTTAAGCCAAGGTCTGGGCTTTGTTCTGCTGCGGGTCCCATTTTGGCAGTGCCAGTGTAGCCCAGGAGGGCAGTGAGAGGGACCTTTCCGTCCCCTCGCTGCCGAGTGTGATCCCAGGCCTGAGCCGAAACTGGGTTGGGGACAGGAACTTTCCGTGGGAAATCTGCAAGTGTGTTCAAAATACCCAAAATAATCAGTTTGGGGAAAACATGGGTTTGAAAAACAAATCTAATCTCAAAATCAAACAGTGTTGACTCACCAGCATGAGTTTACTCAGGAAGGCAGCCATTCCGGGTTTAATTGTGTGGAGCTGCCACTTTTCTCCTTGGCTCCTTTTTCCACGCGCCGTCCTCGAAACCTTGGAGCTGCCCGGGCTGCGACTTATCTCACGTGGCAGAAGCCCCCCGTGCCTCCAAACACAGACCCCACAGCAGATTCCTACTTCAAGTGCAATTAAAAGGACTTGAATGCTCCATTTGAAATTTCATCCTCTCACTTCAAAGAAATTAGTCTGATGAGTGATTGCAGAGGAGTGAAGCTAATAATGAAAATAATTACTGCTTGAGAATACTTCACAGGCACAGAAACTGCTTCGTACCTTCTGCTGTTTGAAGAAGGCCTCCAAGTCAGAAAGGGAACAAGCCAGCAGCCCACCCGGCTCCCAGCGCTCTCCCTGCAGCGTGATTAAGAGACGCCTCCTGACACCTTCCTGCTTGCACCAGCCTTTGTAAACAGTGGGGCCATTTAACTAAATTCGCATAATTGCAACAGAAAACATGGCCCAGACTTCCAAATATCAGCAGAGCTCAGGAGAGAATGACAATTAAGAAGGACAGAATCCGGGTGATGTTTGGGAGGCCAGAGTCTCTCCATCCCAGGTCTCAGCCTTCAGTTCACCCCACGGACCCGACCCACCAACTTCTTTTCAAAGTGGGATTCCAGATCGGGTTGATGGGGAGGAAGTGGGACGGTTGTTTCCCTCCTTTGCCCTGTGACCGAACCCTCCAGCACAACAGGAATGGTGAGGCCGGAAGCCCTTCCACTGGACTCCAGCGCCTCCCTGCCCAGCACTCTCAGGCACGCAGAGGTCTTGGATCAGGGGCTGGACGGCTGCCTCCACCCTTTACATGCAGACACACCGGCCCCCTCTTGTAAACACTGCTGGTCCCTCAGTCCCCGCCATTTTGCTAAATTGCTGTGCACCTCCAAGTCCTGGTCACTTGAAATCTTGGCTGATTTCCCGGTTTCCCCTTCACAGAGCAACCCATCCAACATGCCAGACTTTGGGTCCCTTGCCGTCTTTGGTGGACTGAACTGTGCCTTCCAAATTCAGACACTGAAGGCCCAACCCCCAACACGACTATATCAGGAGCCGGGTCCTCAGGGAGATTCTAAGGGGAAGTGGGGTCCTCAGAGCGGGGCCCTGATCTGATACGACTGGGGTTCTTGTAAGAGACGTCAAAGGTCTCTTGGAAGGCCCAGGAACAACCACGTGAGGGCGCAGTGAGGAGGTGGCCATCTGTAGCCCCGTGTCCGCCCCCTCTGGACTCAAGGAGCCTGGCTACCGCACCCCTTCTCCCCACCTCCTCTGGCCTCTCTCCCTTTCTGCAGACCCTGAGCTCATTGTTTCACCAACAATCTCGCCGATGCCTTAAATTTTCCCATAGTTGACCAAAGGGAGCCTTCTCCTTTGGTCCCCAGGTCCCTCTGACATGCCCCAGGGGACTGGGAAGGCTCCTTTGACTCCAGGCACAGGACACCCAAGCTCCTGGTCTGGAACATCCCACTGTGGGAACCCCGTGTCCTTCAGGGGGACGTTGGCATTCAGCAGTCACAGTGTGAGTGGCAGAAGGCCTGCGCTGTGGGTCAGCCTTGCTGCTGGGTCTTCTCAGGGGACAAGGCCAGAAAATAGATGTTTTTGGAAAGAAAATAGGACCAGTTCACACGGCTAGTCGCTGTTCAAATAGCAGGGGCCATCCCACCACGGGAATTCTCCTCCTCGCCAGCCCTGCGTGGCTTCCCAGGCTCTGCCTGGGTTGTGGTTTCCGTGGTTTGGAGAGGCCACTCGTGATGAGCCACATGTTCCTCCCACTCGCCCACCTGCCCCCGTTTGCTCTGGTCGGGTTCACCTTCCACTGCCGTGAAGTGGTCTCGGCATGGCACTGTCCTTCCGCCCAGGAGACTTCATGTTCGTCCTGTCAAAGTTGAACTGGACCCTGGACGCTGCCTTCCTTCTGAAGCCCCGCTTCCTAGACTTCCTTTCTCCTCTCCTGGAACGTTCTTCCTTCTTCTCCATCTCTCCACCCGGCCGTGCCATGTTGGAGGAGCCCAGGTTTGAGCCATGCTCCTTTGGATCTTCTCTCCAGGACGGCCCCCGTGTGCCCATGACTCCAGTGTCTCCTGCATCCCCTGCTGACAGGTCTCTCCTCTGCCCTCGTGCCCACGGACCTGTCTGCTCTGGACAGAGGCAGCAACAACGTCTCTGATCTACCAGGGCCCGTACTGCACCCACCCTGCCCAGCAGCCGCGGCCTGAGTGAGGGACGTCCTGTTCCTGCTGCCCAGGCCAGCTCGGCTTGACAGCTGCGAGTGATGGCTTTGGAGCCCCCTGCAAGCCCCCGAGTCCTGTCCCAACCGTTTCCAGATGGGCATCCCACTTTACAGCACAGGTCCTGATTGGCCTGGCCTCAGGGGCTCTTGGGAGGATCACGCCACATAACCACCAACGATGCTCGATGCTCGGCAGGAGGCCGGCACAGCAGGGTGCTCCACAGTGGTGCCTCTCCCCTCTCCCCACCGCCTTCGCCCCTCTGCCTGCGGGGGCCACATGAGCTCCAGGCCACGTGTCTCTTAGAGGACGGTGCATCTGGGCAGCTCCTTCCCTTCATCTCCTTTTCTCCTTCTGGTGCGGTGCCCACTTCGAGGGCCTCCAGGACTTCAGACCCCATCTCAGAGGTGGAAACCTGACCTAAGAGGGGCTTCCAAGGACCCCACCCACGGGGATGTGCTGCAAGCAGCAGGAAGGCAGTGACTTCTCTCTTGGTTGCTATTGAGGTCTGGGTCCTGAGCCACCCGTGGTCATGAGAGCCTCTAGCTGGAGTGGACTGAGGACAAGGCGAAGCCAAGAAAGGGAGGGAGGGAGGGAGGGAGGATGGGCAGGAAATAGAGGGCAAAGGGCCACGCGAGAGACGGGGAGAATATTAGCAATGTTATTTGAGTTCCTGGATCTAACAATGCCTGGAGCAAGATGCTTTTCTAATTTTCCCAGTTACATAAGCCAAAACATTCTCATTTTTCTTCGTTTAACCTTCCCTGAGTTAGGTGTCTGACACTCACAACCAGGACGCCTCCCTCGCACAAGCCTGCGGCTCAGGAAAAGACCAAGCCTCTGGTGAAGGTATGGAGGAGAGAGCAATATCCGAACTTAGATTAGATGACCACGGGAAAGAACAAGAAAGCCAGGCTGCAGAGAATCTGGACGTGAATGTGGAGTTAAACAACCTCGGCACCTGGCACGGGGAAGACGTCTGGTTCTTCGTGTAGGAACCCTGTGGGGAGGCTGGGGCTGGGTGGTCTGTGGCACCCAAAATCAGAAGGCAGCCGAGCGCTCCAAAGAAGCACATGGATTCTTGACCTGAGACCAGACAGGATGACCAGTGTCACAACTGTCACTTGCCATCACGTGCTCCTGTGGATTAGAATAGCATCAGGAAGCCCAGGGGCTTCCAACGTGTCTTTTCCGTTCCCCAACAACTTTCCCCCACCTTGCAGTGCCTCCCCCATGGCTCCTGCAGGTCGTCTCCCCTGGACCCCTTGCCTTCTCTGCCTCCAAGGCTCGGCTCTACCTGGAGCTCCCCTGCTGCAGGCATGGCCCAGCTATGAAGGGCGCTGAGGCCCACCTGGCCTTCCCAGGATACCCAAGCGTGGCAGACAGGAGCCGGTGATGGAGGGCAGGTCTCCCCCGGGGCAGTGGCAGTTCTGAGGCCATCTGTATCTGGTTCTTCTGAGAGTTCCCCTCAGGAATGACCTCATGTGCCCACAGCAACAGCCCGTCCTTGGTGCATCTCCTGCTGGGTTTTATTTCCACTTTTCCACTTTGGTTGCTCACTTCCGGGATCCTCCAAAGTTCCCTGCCCTTGGAGTCCTTGTCTCAGGCTTGGGAAACCCAACCAAGGACACTCACTGGTTGGTCCTCACTGGTTGGTGTCTAGAGGAACCCCTGCTCTTGGCCTGGTGAGTGCCTACAGACCACACCCTGGGTGCCACCCACTCCGAAGCAGAGCAGGGTCTTCCTCCCACTCCCAGAACCAGGCTTTTATTTCTTAAAAAGTTCCTTGGGTGGAAAGTCTAACCCCAACAGGAATTAGAGATTTCTCTGTGCTTCCTGTTGTCTATTCTAGGTGCTGTCTGTGGCTCTGCGGTCTGTGGGTCCTTGCTGATCCTGGGGACTGGTTCACGGAGAGCAAGCGCCCTCCCTGCATGTGAGTAACTCCCACCTCCAAACCACGCACTCAAATCCCACCTAGCGTCTTCCCTCACGTGGGCAGCTCACACTCTGGCCAATATTCCTCCCCCCAAGGCCAAGTCCTACACAATTAGAGAGGAACCTCTTTAATCCAGAGCCTGCAAAATTGTTCAAACCACACAGTCGTGAGCTTTCGTAAACCCGCCCAGCCTGCCTCGCCAGTCCTTCCAGAGGAAACCACAAGTCCCTGGGCCCTGCCTTCTCCCCACCCCTCCTGCCTCCTGAGCAGCCCCAGAACAGCCCCAGTGGCTCTGCACACAGGGCATGGCCTCTCCTCCTGGCAGCCATAAGTTGCAAATTATTTTCCCAATGCCAGTTGTCTCCACGCCTGTCACCTTGCCCTACCTCCCTAACACGTCCTGATGCTACCAAACCTCCCAGCTCTCCAGGTCTCCGTGAGCCTACCGCCCAGGCCACTCTGCACTTGCTGCATGTGGCACAGAGGAAGGAGCAAGGCTCTGGGGACCACCCCGAAGACCTTCCTACCATGGGTGGCTTGTCCTTCTTGGAGACCCGATGACTAGCCCTCAGCTGGAGATGGCACGGCTTGCCTAAGAGTTGTCAAAGATATAAGTGACAGAATGTGTACACAGAGTGCCAGCCCTGGGACAAAGGAGGTGCTGTGGATTAGGGGTCGTTTCTCCACCCTATCACTATCTTAGGGACAAATTCCAGATTCAGGTGACTTTGAGGTAGAATCAGAGAAAACCACTAACTCCTGTATAATCACCGATTCAATGAGGTACTGAATTGTGGGATGAATGAATGAATGAATGAATGAATGAATGAATGAATGAATTGATGGATGGATGACTGAATGCATGAATGGATAGATGGATGGATGGATGGGTGGATGGATGGATGAATGGATGGATAGATGGATGCATGAATGGATAGATTGATGGATGGATGGATGGATGGATGGATGGATGCATGCATGCATGAATGGATGGATGAATGGATTGATGGATAAATGAGTGGATGGATGGATGCATGCATGCATGCACGCAAGAATGGATGGATGGATGGATGCATGGATGCATGCATTCATGAATGGATGGATGGATACGTGGATGGATGGATGGAGGGAGGGATGGAGGGATGGATGGAGGGATAGATGGATGGATGAATGGATGGATGGATGGATGGAAGGATTAATAAATACTGGGTGGATGATGGACAGGTGAGTGCATCACCCTTTCTGGTTCTGTGAAAAGCATCTTCTGCTTCAGCCTGGTCTTACACCTCAGCTTTCAGTTCCTTTTTCCAGTGTTCAACTCAGCACACTAAGATAATAAGAACACTGCCAATTATTCAGTTCCACTGACAATCTATAAGGTAATAAATCATTATTTTATTGAGCTGAAAAAAGTACATAAGAAAACGAAGGCTGACCATTGAGGACTGACAGGATCGCCTGCAGAGGCCACCACTCTGCACACACCGCGCGCTCCTGCCTCCCCTCTCTGTGGTTCATCTTACATAAGTGGTTTTACCGCTGAAACACATTGAGATCATTTCAATTAATTATGTTTGCTACATTGTTTCAAAAGATGATTCCACTATTTACTGGCAATTAACCAGGCTTTTATGCTCAGCGGGCCGCTGGAGGGCAGGCTGAGCAGAGCGTGGATGTAGTCATTGGAGCTCAACTTGCATTTCCAAGAAGCCGTCCTTTGGAAGTCAAGGGTATCCAGGATCTCCGAGGTGATGATTCAAAAGGGCAGGTGAGGATGAATAATCACACGAATTAGAGACTTGAGAGCTTCAAGCGCTTTTATCTTTGCTTAGAATAGAGCAATATTTTCCACTTTGCAAAGAGAATCCTCGCAAGGAGAACCAGAGGGTGAGCCACAGGCACGTGTCCCTGCAAAGACTTAGGAGTGCGCTGCCTGGCACGTCCCGCTGCCGGCAGGAGAGCCAGGCTCCGGCTCCAGCGAGGGCGGCACGCAGGAGTTACTAGGTGGCGAAGGGCGGGCACGGGCTGCTGGAGACTTCCAAGGGCCTTCGCGCTTCAGCAGGCTCCCCGAGACCAAGTTCTGGGCAAGGGTGAAACTTGGGGCTGCCGGATGCCAGCCAGGGCCACCTGTGGCCTATGTCACACTCAGTTCAAAACACATTACAGCCTAGGTGTGAGCCATCCCCCAAAATCACGTGTGTGAGACGATGCAAGAATGCTCAGAGGAGAAATGATTCAATCATCAGAACTTTAACCTAGTCAGGGACTAATGCTCTGATAGGGGTTAACTGGGTGGTAACTATTGGCAGGTGGGGCGTGGCTGGAGGAGGCGGGTCACCGGGGCTCTGCCTCTGTGGTTTATATTTTCTCTATCTCTATCCCATCCTCCCTCCCATCCTCCCTCCCATCCTCCTTCCCATCCTCCCTCCCTCCCATCCTCCCTCCCTCCCATCCTCCCTCCCTCCCATCCTCCCTCCCATCCTCCCTCCCATCCTCCCTCCCATCCTCCTTCCCATCCTCCCTCCTTCCCATCCTCCCTCCCTCCCTCCCATCCTCCCATCCTCCCTCCCATCCTCCCATCCTCCCTCCCATCCTCCCTCCCTCCCTCCCATCCTCCCATCCTCCCTCCCTCCCACCCTCCCTCCCATCCTCCCTCCCATCCTCCCTCCCTCCCATCCTCCCTCCCATCCTCCCTCCCATCCTCCCTCCCTCCCTCCTTCCCATCCTCCCTCCCTCCCTCCCTCCTTCCCATCCTCCCTCCCTCCCTCCCTCCCATCCTCCCTCCCATCCTCCCTCCCTCCCTCCCATCCTCCCTCCCTTCCTCCCTCCCTCCCATCCTCCTTCCCATCCTCCCTCCCATCCTCCCTCCCTCCCATCCTCCCTCCCTCCCATCCTCCTTCCCTTCCTCCCTCCCTCCCATCCTCCCTCCCATCCTCCCTCCCATCCTCCCTCCCTCCCATCCTCCCATCCTCCCTCCCTCCCATCCTTCTCCCTCCTGTGTTGTTCTTGTCAGGACTTTTGGTCACGGTGACATAAAATTGACGAAGAAAACATGTTATGATTTTAAGTGTGACTGCCCTGTTACTCCTGGAATGTTTGGAGGTGAATCGTTTAATTTCTGGACAGCTGCAGATTTCCTTTTGATTCCTAGCTTAATTCCACGGTGGGCAGAGCACTTAGGTGGAGGAATATCAACTCTATGAGAGTTTTTGAAGCTTGTGGGTGGGCAGCATGCAGTCAGGCTTGGCAAATGATCTTTCCCACTTGAAACACAGACCTGCATCCTGTTGGGTGCAGTACTTTCAATACGTAAATCAGGGCTTTTATCAGCTGCTCTGTCCAGGTGGGTGTCCTGCTGATTTTTGTCCTATTTTATGAATTGCTGAGTCTGTGACAGTCCCCCACACTAGCTGCGATTGCTCTGCTCTCCCTCCACTCTCTGACATATCTGTGGTCTCGGGGTGAATGCACGTTCAGGACTGTGATGTCCTCCGGGGTGAGCCCCCTCCAGGGCTGGGAGCCAGGTCTTCCTGGCTGTGAGGCTGGTATCACCAGGCTGCCCCCTTGGGTTCGAGTGGGCAGTGGAGCAGGGCCCTCTGATCAGCAGTGGCCTGGTCCTTTCTCCGGTCTGACCACCTCGATCTCCACCTGCTTGAAGCCCTGAGTCCATTTAGAATCTGTGCATTGACAGAGGCAGTTGGTTTCTCTTTGCCTCTTACCATTTATTTCCCATCTCACTGGGTTGTTTTATGGTCTTGTTTCTCTTTTCCTGTGTTACTGAGGGGGAATCAAGTACTTCATTGGTTCCCCTTTATTCTCGCTTCAATGTTACTAGTTAACAGATAATGAGCAGTACAACAAATGGAGGCTCCTGGACAGGACTGAGAGGGGAAGTTTCAGACTTAAATGCGTACATTAGAAACAAAGAAAGGTCAAAAAGTGGAAGATCTAAATTTTCATCTGAAGCATATAAAAATCAAAATTAGATCAAATATAAAAAGTAAAAGGAGGGAGTTAGTAAAGAAACTGAGATCGATGAAGTAGGAGAAGTGGAAAATAGAGAAAAATTAGTGTAATCAAAGTTTGGTGAGAGTGGAAACTCCAAAGATGTTGCTGCAGAAGGCAGGAGCTCTGGACAGTGCCCCACAGCCTGCAGCCTCGGGGAACACTGCGTGGTCCTGCAAACCCTCTGACCTCAGCAGGGGGTGAGCTTCATGCCGGTCCAGTCTGTCCTGGACCATCCTGCTCCTCCGTTTGGCAATGACCTGAAGAAGAGTGTGCAGTCCTGGTTCAGGCACCAGAACGGGGTGTGGGGGTAGGAGAGCAGAGCCCCCCCCAGAGCCCCCCACTGTGGGGGTGGTCTGTCTGTGGCCCGGGAGCTTGCCTTCATCACACCTTAGTGGCTATCCCCCAGTCCCAAGCCAGTGCCCTGCTCGACACACTGGACAGCTGCTAAGGCTTAGAGGACGCTCTGGTGCTGCTCCCTGGGCAGTGGGCAACGGTTGGCCTTGGGAGGAGGGGCCACAGGGGAGAGGCTCTGGGGGAGAGGACGTTGGGCAGCTGCAGCCTCCAGGAGATCCAGAGGCCGTCCCCGCGCCCAGGGCTGGGGGAGCTTCATCAAGGCCCAGGAGGCTCCGAGATCTCACCCCTGCTTGACCTTCAGGCTCTGCCCAAGCCAGAGCGACCCCAGGGCAGCGCTGTGGATGGCCTGGCGTAGGGCCCGCGGTGTGCCCCAACACACAGAGTCCGTCTGCAAAGACATAGATCCACTGATATTAGTCAGGTGTTTAGGTCTGTGACCAAGACACCCGGCAGGAACAACTTAGGGGGAGAAAGGCTTATTTATTTGGGCCCTTGGTTTCCTAAGTCTCAGTCCATGATCAGCTGATGCCATTGGCCTGAGGTGAGGCAGAGCAACAAGGAGGAAGGAGACAATGGGAGAAAGTGGCTCAGGACAGGGCCACCAAGAAGGAGAGGGAGGGAGGGAGGGAGGGAGGGAGGGGGAGAGAGAGAGAGAGAGAGAGCGAGCAAGAGCGCAGAAGGGACCAGGGACAGGTATAATCCAAGGCCACGCCTCCAGTGACCTACTTCCTCCAGCCACTTCCACCTGCCCACAGTTTCAACCCAGCAGTCCATACAGCTATCAGTGGATTAATCCAGTAACTGGGTTAATTCACTGATTTGAGGTCAATGCCTTAATAATTGCCTAAAACCCCACCTCCAAATCTTGCTACTTTGGGGACTTTGCCTTCAAAAAATAAGCTTTTGGGGGGAATATTTTAGAACATATTATCTGTATGTGTGTGTGTGTATGTATTTATTTTCCAGGCAGTTAGGATATCTCTGTGACACAGTAGCTAGTCACTGAGCCAGTGTGAAACAGACTATGGTGGAAATACAGGTCAAAGGATACAAACTTTTACAAAGTTGTACATAAAAATCACTGAACAAACAATATTACAACAAGCAGCAACACAATCCTGACACGGAGGAAATCTATACATCTGATTTCTAGAATTGCTATGTTATACTATTAAAAATGTCCAGTTCTCAACAAAACGTATAGCACATGAAAAAAATCTTTAAAACCTACCACCCGTATACAGGGGGGAAAGCAATTAATGGAAACAGCCTTAAAGAAGTGCAGACAATAAATTAACTAGAAATATTTAAATAAATTATTTAAAATGTGCTGAAAGGTGTCAAGGAAAGCAAATATAAAGAAAATGAGAACTATATTTCACCAAATAAAGGACATCAATAAAATAATCATAGAAGTAGAAATTGGGGGGTTGAAAGTTACAATAACTGAAGTTAAAGCTCACAGAATTTCAAACAGCGGTTTGGAGCATGGAGAATAAGCAATCAGTGAAATTCAAAGTGGGAATATCGAGATTATTCAGTCTGAGAATCAGAAAGAATAAAAGTAAGAAAAACAGCCTAGGGAAAATGTGGGTCTACGTCAAGTGTATTAAATATGTCTAGTGGAGATTCAAGAAGAGACAGAGAAATGGGGGGAGATGATATTGAAGAGATGACAGCAAGAAATGTGTCAAATCTGACGGAAAACGTCTGCACATCTGAGAAGCTCAATGAAACCACAAATGAGACAAATTCAGAGGCCCACACTGAGACACACTGGGATTAAACTTTCAAAAGGCAAGACAAAGAGAGAGGCTACCAATTATCAGAGGATAACCAACCCATCCATCGAGGGGACTTCTCAACAGGACTGACAGCTGACTTCTCATTGAAATTCATGGAGGCCACAAGCCACTGGGACAGCATGCTCAATGTGGTGTGCCACAGCAGCTAAATCCCAAAATGCTGCCCCCCACCAAAAAACCCTGATAGTTTGTTACTAGCATTCCCACTATACAATAAATACTGAAGGAAAATTTTTAGGTTGCAAGCATCTGACTGCCGTGATTCAAATTTGTTTTTAAAAAATAGCATCAATAAAAGTATTTATGTTCTTAAAAAAAGAAACCAGTATAAATTAATATTTCATCTCTTTCCCTTTCTTGACTGATTTAAAAAGCAATTGTAGGAACAACACATGTATAATTATTTTATGTTGGACATATAAAATAATGTAAGGTATTCTACAATAACAGCTCAATGGACATGTGTGGGTACAAATTTTTACTGGGGTAAGAAAATGGTAAATTTAATCCATAGGAAAAAATAAAGAGAACCAGAAATACTAAATACTAAGTTTAATATAACAAATTCTGTCAACATATTCTTGTTCTCCTTTACTCAGATTCCTTAGTATGCATACAATTATATAAAGTAATAATCGTGATACAATATTAATCTGTTCACAGCACATGTGTATTGATAAAAGCACAGAAAGGAAAGAGCAATTAGAGTCACTTAGGGATAAAATGTCTGCACTCTTTAGAAACACTTTATATAAAGTTTCAGCTGACACTGATAAGTTAAAATGTACCAAAGCCCTAAGCAATTATTATAAATGTTTACTGTAGGATTCAGGGATAGCTCAGTGGTATATGATAGCACTTGTCATCCAAGACGCACAAGGATCTTTTTCAATCTCCACCCCAGCAAAACAAAATAAAATTAACAACAACAGCAGCAGCAACAACAACAACAACAACAAAAAAAAACCACCCAATATAAAATTAAAGGAAGTCAAATGTTACAATAGAAAACATAAAGGGCAGGAGATTCAGAAATTCAGTAACAAAAAGCAAAAAGACACAAAACAGAACACAAAATAAAAGGGTGGACATGTTCCCTAAGAGCATTAAATGTGAATGAATTGAACAAATTCAATCTAAGAACAGAGCTTGTCAGACCACACAAAAAATCCAATTACACATTTTCTAAATAACACACACAATATAATCAAAGATGCAAATAGGTTAAAAGAAGGATGGAAATGGTAGGTAGCAAACATTAGCAGTGAGCTGGAGTGGATACACTAATATTAGATAAAACAGACTTTAAACAAACACTGATACTAAATAAAATGAGGTATATTTTATATTAATAACAGGACAAATCCAGCAGAAAAAATATAACAATAATAAACATATGCATATAACAACTGAGCTACAAAATACATAAAGTAAGCATTGGTAGAATTGAAAGGAAAAATAGACAATTTAACTAACATAGATGATTTCCACACTCCACTTTCAATAATAAATCTAGCATCTTGCAGGTCAGCAAAAAGGTCACAAGACTAAAAGAACACTGTATACTCACAATACCTAGTGACATTACAGAAATCTCCACCCAACAGGGGAATACACATGCGTCTTTAAAGCACATGGAACATTCTCCTATAGACAATCTGCTTGTCCATAAAATAATTATCAACGTATTTAAAATGATTTAAACCTACCAAAAACATTTGCTGATCACAATAGGATGCAACTAGAAATTATAAAACAGAAAGAAAATAAGGAATGCACAACTGAGTGGAAATAAAGAACACAGGAAAGCAAGATTGGTTTAACCCCCAGAAATCCTGAATTAATGTCATACACCAAATCTCTAAACTAAGAGAACATACACCATGTGCTCTCAATGGATGCAGAAAATAATTGAACAAAAGTCAACACCCCTTCATAATTAAAAGACAGACAAATGCCCTTGACAAATTAGGAATAGAGAGGAACTTTCTCAGTAAGATAAAGAATATCTGCAAAAAAATCTGCATTAACAGCATACTTAATGGTTGAGGACTGGGTGCTTTTGCAGAAGATTAGAACAAGGCAGAACATTCTCTCTCCTTCCATCCATCTCTCTCTCTCTCTCTCTCTCTCTCTCTCTCTCTCTCTCTCTCTCTCCCACACACACACACATTAATGCATCATCGTTCTGCATAATGAACTGCCCTTCCCTCCTCCCCCCTGCAGTTCCCCTTCTCTACTCTAGGAGTCTAACTCCTGTATATTGATGGATTTTTAAAGTTGGTGCTAGAACACATCCACTCAGGAGAGTTTTATTCACATTGTGCTGGGTTCTTTCATGGCACTCTGGCTAAGAAAAAGAAAGAAAGGAAGCAAAAGACAAGAAGAAATAAAAGGCACTGATCTGGAAATGAAGGAACTAAGCGATCTCTACTTGCAGATGGCACGGTCTTTGTATATATATAGCAATCCTGAGGCATGCGTTGAAAACTTATTAGAACTAATAAATCAATTCAGAAATGCTTCAGGATACGAGGAAATCAATATATGGGAACCTATTGTATTTTATACAGCAGCAATTAAATATCAAAAATTAAACTAAGGAGACAATTTCATTTACAGAAACATCAAAAAGAATAAAATGCTTCAGAGAAGACTTATGAAATTAAATGGAAAACTTTTAAAACTTCAAAACACTATTGAAAGTGATTTTTAAAAATCTAGACAAATGGAAAGATGTGCGTGTCCATGGGTTGGAAGACACTGTCCTCACGGTGGCCGCAGCAGTCCTGCAGTCAAGGGTCCGAGCCCAGGTTCTGGTAAGGAGAGGGCTGGGTTCTGGTAAGGAGAGGGCTGGGTTCTGGTAAGGAGAGAGCTGGGTTCTGGTAAGAAAAGAGCCTGGGTTCTGAGAAGCTCACACACCAGAGGCTGAAGGTCCCAGCCCTGGCCAGAGCCCTCTCCACTGCACCACCTCAGTTGATGGCTCCATCGGGGAAGAGGTAGCATCTGAGATGGGGAGGCAGAGGGCCACCCCAGGGCCAGCATCTGCTTGTAAACTCACTCCTGTGAGAACCAGCTCAGGTCCAAGGGACTACCCGATGGTCTCCCCAGGGGGACACCCAGCACGACCCGAGAACCTGCCCCAAACCCCACTTCTGGAAGGCCTCACTATCCCTCGAGACCACTCTGGAAACCAGGCTTCACCTGTGTGACCAGATTCCAGCCATGGCAAGCCCCTAACTGAGCTAGACCCAGGGTGAGTCTCGTCAAAACCCCAGCTGACTTTTTACAGAAGTTGACTATTTGATGCTACAATTCACACAAAAATCTGAGGGACCTCAAAAAGATCTTGAAAAAAAAATAGAACTGGATTAGAGAATTCACCCCTTCAGATTCCAAAACTTAGAGTGAAGTCTGGTAATCCAGGCAGCGTGGCACCGAAATCACAATGGACATAGACATCAACGGACAGGAATCGGGGAGTCCAAAACCACATCTTCCCGTTTCAGCCATTGTGTTTCAACACGCGTGCCAGGACAAGTCCAGATCGGGAAGAAGAGTCTTGTCAACAAATCATGTCTGAACGACTGGACATCCATTTGCAAAGGAATGAAGTCACGTCCCTACTGGACACCAAATGTGAAAGTGAGCCCAAAATAGATCAAAGTGCGTGAACCGAAACTGTAAGACTCTTGGCAGGAAGCTGGAGTGAACGTTCGTGGCCGCGGGCCAGGCTTGGTTCTTAGATACGTTGACAGAAACACAAACCAGAGACGAGTAACAGACGAAGGGAACCTCATTGAAATTAAGACCCTTTCAAAGGACACATCAGGTCAGTGACAAAACACAGACTGGGGGGACCCACAGACCAGACGAGGTTTGCAATGTGACTGAGACCTGAGGGGGCTCCCCCTAAGAATAGCCAGGGCCAGGACGTGACCCACCTCTGTGTGCCAGGAAGTGGCTGACTGCGAGGACTTGGCTGCTGTGACTCGGGGAAGACCCCAGGGGTGCCCCTCACAGACCTAGAGCAAGGCCAGACACCAGGCTCTCTTCCTTCTCCCATGAACAACCGGCTGGACCGTTTGTCTATGGGGACCACCTTGAAGATGACACTTGCTAACATGGTGGCTGTTCATCATGGCTAAGCCCCAGTTGGGCTTCTGTCCTCAGAAGCCCTGCGGTTTGACCCGCCCTTGCATCGCCACACACTCAACACCCCTCGGAGGACTTCCTACCCACAGAGGAAGACATCCCAAGCTCTAGAGTCCAATCACACGGCCTGCCCACCTCACTCCCCACACCTAGTGTCTCCTACCATTGCTTATTTCTCTAATGGAAAAGTGGTTCTACTGAGCTGCATGCATAGCTCACAGCCAGGGCATTTTTCCTCTTGCAAGAGCTCCCCACCCCCTTTGCAAGATTAATGAAGTCATTCCTCACTAATTTCCAGACCTAGACATTTCTTTGACAGACATTCATATCTAGGAAATACAAAGAACTCATACAACTCAATAAGGAAAAGACAAACAGCCCGATCCAAATAATGGGCAGTCCAAAAAGACATTTCCCCAAAGATGTACTCGTGTCCAAAAATCATGTGAAAAAAATATCGGATACCAGTAGTCATCAAAGAAATGCAAACCAAATCAAAACCACAATGAGACACTATTTAACACCTTCTCTGCTGGCTGGAACCAGAGTACCAGAAGACAAGTGTTGATGAGAATGTTAAGAAATCCCTCAGTCACTGTGGGTGGGAAAGTAAAATGGTACATAGAGATGCTTGGGAAATCGGTAGTTCATTTAAAAGTTAACGCTATAGCTATCATACAATTCAGGAATTCCACTCCTGGGTGTATCCTCAAGAGGAAGGAAAACGGATGTCCACACGAAAACACAATTATTTGTATCAGTATTATTCATCATGGCTAAAAATTGGAAACTCCCTAAATGCTCATCAACTGTTGAGTGGATGAATTAAATGTGGTATACTCGTACAATGCAATGTTGTTCAGTAATAAAAATAAATGAGGAATAAAAATAAATGAGGGACAGATACATGTAACCGTGGAGCTGAGCCTGGAGAGCATCCCATGATGGTTACTGAGAGGAGCCGGAGACAGGGCCTGGGTTGTGCGAGACCGAAGCATACCTGTGGCTTGGAGCTGGGGCTGGAGGCTGGGCAGCGGTGGGGTCAGGGAGGTGGGGTCCTGCAGGGGCTGGGGCTCCTGGCCATGTTGAAGCCAATGTTCTTAAATCAAGTGTGGCGGCGGGTGCACAACTCTGAACACACTGAGAACCATCGAACTGTACCCTCCCAGTGGGTGTGTGCACTTTATGGCATGTGAATTATATGTCTCTAAAGTTGCTATAAAATAATAAAGAAAGGAAGAGGAAAGAAAAAAAAGTGAAATGAAGGAACATGTTGTACCCTGCAGACAATAATCCAGAGGAGGCTGGGGTCGGGGCAGGCGGCCACGTCAGCATCAGACACAGCAGAGTTCCCAGGAAATGATCCTAGGGAAAAACAGAGACATGGCATAAAGAAAACAGGGAATTCAGTGAGAAAAAGCAACAGCCCTGAGTGTGTCTACACCTCACCACCAACAAAGCCTCAAAACAAGGAAGGAAAAGCCGCCCTAACCGAAAGAAGAGTTAAACGGGTCTGTAATTACGCTCAGGGGCCTCGCGCCGGTCCTGCTTCACAGAGTGCTTTCTCCTGGCACTGGCTGAGGCTCACGGGAGGTGGGTGGCACTTATCCCGCAGAGAAGGACTGTGGTGCGCCTCGCCTGCTGAGAGCTTTTGTACGAAGGTGTTGAATTTGTCAAATGTTTTTCCTGTGTCTATTGAAATGAGGGTATGAATTCCCTCCTACTTCTATAAAAGTAGCACATTTCAGTGATTGGATTTTTAAATGTCGTATTCACGGAATAAAACCCAACGGGTGGTGATGTGTTATGCTCTTTCATGCGTTTCTGAAGCCAGTCCGGCATTGTCGAGTTCAGAGCTCTTCTACCCATGTTTGTGGGGGATACATCTGTGTTTTCCTTTCTGGTAATGTCCTTGCGAGGTTTGCTACCAAAGTCATGCTGGCCTCTTAGAAAGAACAAGAACAAGGAGGGGTCCCCTCTTTCCTGTTGTTTCGAAGAGTTTGCAGACGACTAGCTTTAGTCGTCCTTGAACATTTGGAAGAAGCTACCAGTGAAGTCGAGGGTGGTTGGGATACCTTAGTGCACGGAATTCAATCATCGGTTCAACTTCTTTAATTGACCTGGGTGTGAAGTAGGAGAACCTGGTGCCTTCCACAGATGGAGCTCAAAGTTGACCCTGAGCGGCTCCGAGTGGGTTTGATCCCCACCTCACACCACAGGCAAAAATTGATTCCAGATACAGAAGAGACCTAGATGTCTCAGGCCGACAGGAAGCTTTAGAAGGAAGCACAGGGAATACCTTTGCGGACTGCAAACACTGAAGATCCTTTAAAGAGGGGGCAAGAGGCACTGAACACACAGGGGAGTGGTACATTGTACAATGTCAAGGCAGCAGTGTGAACAGGCCTCGCGGCAGAGAAAGCCCACCGGCTGCTGAGCTCATGCAAAGAGCTGGCTCAGCCTCCTTGGTTAACAGGGAAATGCCAAGGCCAGCCTCTGCCCTGAAACTCCACCCACCAGAAGGGCTCACCGAGTGTCAGAGAGGATGTGGCACCCCCGAGTCCTCACACACTAGCAGATTCAGACTGGTCTCAAGAAAAATGCAAGTTGCAGCAGCATGTCATTTACAGCCACTCACTTCTCAAAGGGAAGTCTGTACCACCACTTAGAAAAATTCTTTGTCAGCATCTAAGAAAACAGACTATGCCCGGGTCCTCATTAGTCACGGTCCCTTGTTGGCCAGTTGGCCTGCTAGGAGAGTTTGCTTGTGACCCTGAAGGCAGTGCTGAGGGTGTCACTGCTGTTCACGGACATGCAGCGGACAGCGTTTGACGGCCACCTGTCCAGGTGAGACAGGGCCGGTCTTCCTTTGGGTCTCGGCTCTCGTTCTGTGAGCAAGGGAGCTTTCCGGGGCCTATTTAGGGTCACATCTTTCTTTTGGGAGCTCTTTGTGATGAGTTTGCTGTTTGGACATCCCTGAGCAAGGCACTGAAGAGCTGCTCTGGGTTTGTGAGCACAAGAAGGCTGCGGAGTGCCTGCAGGGAAACTGACTGAGATGAGCTCCCCTCAGGCAGCAGCCGTGGGCGCTCGCCAGCGAGAGCGTCCCGGGCAGCAGAACCCTTGAGTCAGGCGCCAAGCCCACGTGCGGGTCTCTGTTGGTGAAGCTTTTGATGGGAGGCTTGGAGGCTCGCTCGGAGCCGCAGCTTGGGGTGTGCCAATTAGTGGTTAGTGGTGCCACTGGCCCTTCCCACTGTGACTGAGGAGAGTGGACCGTGCGTACTCCCTCCCCACGGTTCCTCTCCTAGTCATGCCCAAAATGGATGCATGCACATGTGCCCCAAAGACGTACCTGGAAAGCTCCTAGTGCCGTTATTTGCAATTGTTTTAAACTCCCCAGGGCCCATCAACAACAAAATAGTCTTGGTATACTCCCAATGAGAATGAGTGGGCTCTAATAACACGCCCTGTGCACGCACCTTACCCACAGTGTGTGTGTGAGGGCAGCCCTGAGCCGGACACTGGGAGGCGCCCTGTGGGCGGTGAGCACGGGAAGGGAGGGCAGGAGGCTGCCCGCCTCCACCATGGGCCCCCTCCCCTTCCCTCCCCTCTCCTCCCCTCTGCCCCCTCCCCTCCCCTCTCCTCCCCTCCCCTCCCCTCTCCTCCCCTCTGCCCCCTCCCCTCTCCTCCCCTCTCCTCCCCTCTGCCCCCTCTCCCCCCCTCCCCTCCCCTCTCCTCCCCTCTCCTCCCCTCTGCCCCCTCTTCTCCCCTCTGCCCCCTCTCCTCCCCTCCCCTCCCCTCTCCTCCCCTCTGCCCCCTCCCCTCTCCTCCCCTCCCCTCCCCTCTCCTCCCCTCTCCTCCCCTCTGCCACCTCCCCTCCCCTCTCCTCCTCACTCCTCCCCTCTGCCCCCTCTCCTCCCCTCCCCTCCCCTCTCCCCCCTCTCCTCCCCTCCCCTCCCCTCTCCTCCCCTCTGCCCCCTCCCCTCTCCTCCCCTCTCCTCCCCTCTCCTCCCCTCTGCCCCCTCTCCTCCCCTCCCCTCCCCTCTCCTCCCCTCTCCTCCCCTCTGCCACCTCCCCTCCCCTCTCCTCCTCACTCCTCCCCTCTGCCCCCTCTCCTCCCCTCCCCTCCCCTCTCCCCCTCTCCTCCCCTCTGCCCCCTCTTCTCCCCTCTGTCCCCTCTCCTCCCCTCCCCTCCCCTCTCCTCCCCTCTCCTCCCCTCTGCCACCTCCCCTCCCCTCTCCTCCTCACTCCTCCCCTCTGCCCCCTCTCCTCCCCTCCCCTCCCCTCCCCTCTCCTCCCCTCTCCTCCCCTCTGCCCCCTCTCCTCCCCTCTCCTCCCCTCCCCTCCCCTCTCCTCCCCTCTCCTCCCCTCTGCCACCTCCCCTCCCCTCTCCTCCTCACTCCTCCCCTCTGCCCCCTCTCCTCCCCTCCCCTCCCCTCTCCCCCCTCCTCTCCTCCCCTCTCCTCCCCTCTGCCCCCTCTCCTCCTCACTCCTCCCCTCTCCTCCTCACTCCTCCCCTCTGCCCCCTCTTCTCCCCTCTGCCCCCTCCCCTCTCCTCCCCTCTCCTCCCCTCTCCCCCCTCCTCTCCTCCCCTCTCCTCCCCTCTGCCCCCTCTCCTCCTCACTCCTCCCCTCTCCTCCTCTCTCCTCCCCTCTGCCCCCTCTTCTCCCCTCTGCCCCCTCCCCTCCCCTGTCCTCCCCTCTCCTCCCCTCTGCCCCCTCCCCTCCCCTCTCCTCCTCTCTCCTCCCCTCTCCTCCCCTCTCCTCTGCCCCCTCCCCTCTCCTCCCCTCTCCTCTGTCCCTCCCCTCCCCTCTGCCCCCTCTCCTGGGGTGTCAGATTTTAAATATTAGCTAAGGAGTCAATCAGCACTTGATATGGAAACTTTCCTCCCCTAAGACCAAATGAACTACAAGCTCAGAGATGCTCCCGCTGCTTTGCGCCCCGGGCTCCTTCTCGACCCTTCTCCAGCACCATCTGTGTGCCAGTGAGCATCTCCAGCCCCTCTCACAGGAGTGGACTTCCTCAGTGTACGGAAGGAAAAAAACAAAAACAACATTTTTCCCTTCTGCCCATCTTAAGTGCTCCTCTGGGCCCCGGTGACAAGGGCAGGAGGTGCTGACCTGTGTGCTTCTCGTGTCCCCGGGCCACCCCAGGGAGGAGTGGTGCTCACGGAGGGGGCTCAGAACTCAGCTCATGAAGCATCTTATAAAGAAAGCACATGCTCTGCGCTGGCTCAAGGCTGATGAAGGTCTCTGTCTCCAGGGGTCAGCCTTTGTCCCTCCTGGTGGGGACGGAGGGACACACCTCTGTAAATTCCTGCCCTGTCGTTAGGCAAATGAGGGGTGGGCTTCCCATGTCCACTTCTTCTCACTGGCCTGCAGTTCAGGTCCCTGCGCCCTCGTGCCCCCCGCCATTCTCCTTCACAGGCTCCTTAGCACCCAGAACTGACCGAACCCGGCATTTGGTTTTCCAAGTCCAGGTGGCTCTTGAGAATAGTCCGTTCCGCATTGAAGATGTCAGTCACAGCCAACACCTACGGCAGCCGGAGGCACCAGCTAGAGCCATGGGCTGGCAGAGCGCACGGGGGACGCGTGCCACCGATCCTAGGACCCACAGGCTCTGCA
Source organism: Marmota flaviventris (assembly GCF_047511675.1). Taxonomy (NCBI): domain Eukaryota; kingdom Metazoa; phylum Chordata; class Mammalia; order Rodentia; family Sciuridae; genus Marmota; species Marmota flaviventris. The sequence goes on from NC_092507.1 coordinate 2,883,578, forward strand.
GGTGATCTATCACGGCTCTTCCCTGCAGGCCGCGTGAGAAGGTGTGGTCAGCAGGGAGTCACGGAGACGTCTTCAGTGTGTGACAGGTCATGGGCTCACGAGGACCCTCGGCTTCTGGACGGGTTGGACTGGAGGCAATTACACCCCCAATGACCAGAGGACAAAAGCATCCGAGGACGGTCGTCAGTGGTCCCTTCGGACTCTTGAAACGCTGGGGGGTTCCGTCCCAAGTGCCTGCATTGTCCCCTCAGCAGCTCCCGGGACTGGTGTGAATGCAGGTTCTGGCCCAGGACCAGCTTCTCCCATGGTTCTCCAGAATCTTGTACAGGATCCGACACACAGCAGGTGTCCACCCATTGCTTCTTAGCTACCCAAGGAAGGGCCACAGTAAGAGGACACCCCAGCCCAGAGGACAACGGCTTAAGGCTGGAAGGTGGATAGGAGAGCCCAGAACAGCAATGCACCCAGAGATGTCGCCCAGCCAGACCTCCCTGGCAGGTCCAGTGTGAGAACTTGGACCTGCTGCCTCATGACAGCAGAGCCGGACACCTGCACTCCAGGGAAGGGCTCCCTGTGCCACCTGCACCTGGGAAGGGCTCCCCTGTATCACCTGCACCTGGGAAGGGCTCCTCTGTACCACCTGCACCTGAGAAGGGGCCCCTGTGTCACCTGCACCCCAGGGAAGGGCTCCCTGTGCCACCTGCACCTGAGGAAGGGCCCCCTGTACCACCTGCATCTGGGGAAGGGCTCCCCTGCGCCACCTGCACCTGGGGAAGGGCTCCCTGCACCACCCGCACCTGGGGAAGGGCCCCCTGTGCCACCTGCACCTGGGGAAGGGCCCCCTGTGCCACCTGCACCTGGGGAAGGGCCCCCTGTGCCACCTGCATCTGGGGAAGGGCTCCCTACACCACCTGCACCTGGGGAAGGGCTCCCCTGCGCCACCTGCACCTGGGGAAGGGCTCCCTGCACCACCTGCACCTGGGAAGGCCCCCCTGAGCCACCTGCACCTGGGGAAGGGCTCCCTGTGCCACCTGCACCTGGGGAAGGGCTCCCCTGGGCCACCTGCACCTGGGGAAGGGCCGCTCTGTGCCACCTGCACCTGGGAAGGGCTCCCTGCACCACCTGCACCTGGGGAAGGGCTCCCTGCACCACATGCACCTGGGGAAGGGCCCCCTGCACCACCCGCACCTGGGGAAGGGCCCCCTGTGCCACCTGCACCTGGGGAAGGGCTCCCTGCACCACCTGCACCTGGGGAAGGGCTCCCTGCACCACCTGCACCTGGGGAAGGGCTCCCTGCACCACCTGCACCTGGGAAGGCCCCCCTGAGCCACCTGCACCTGGGGAAGGGCTCTCGCACCACCTGCACCTGGGAAGGGCTCCCCTGCACCACCTGCACCTGGGGAAGGGCCGCTCTGTGCCACCTGCACCTGGGGAAGGGCTCCCCTGCACCATCTGCACCTGGGGAAGGGCCCCTCTGTGCCACCTGCACCTGGGGAAGGGCTTCCCATTTCTCTCCTCTGGGAAGGCCCACGAGTCCCTGCAAGTCTCTGCCCTGAGAAGTCTCATGTCACCTCTGAAACACAGGCTGGAGATGCCCATGGTTACCCAGCATGGAGGGCAGAACTGCTGGGGTGCACCAACACACTCACCATGGACCGTCTCCTCAGCTGCCCTCCACCCAGCCCTTCAACAGCAAAGACGTCAGGATGGATTAAGGACAAGACAACTCAGTGGTTCATCTGGCTGTTGGTTGTCACTTTGATGTGATAATGGCTTTCGTAAGGGACTTGCCCCTCACCTGGAGGAAGAAGGGAGAGAAAGATACCAGGAGGTCCTTCAGAACAATGGAGAGTTCAGGTGACCAGGAGACCTGCTCTGCACCTGCCAAACGCGCTGCTCACTGGCCAGCCCCCTAAGGCGAGAGTTCCACAGACTCAGGAATTTGGGGAGAAACAACACCCCTTATTGCCCAAAGCAAACCCATATATATATATATATATATATATATATAAAATCCAGAAAAGTGAAGACCTGGAATCAAGGCAGAGGGGAGGCCCGTGCCCTCTCAAGGTCACCTTGGGGTCACTGCTCAGGCTCCCCCGAGCTGTGTAACCACACTCTGCTGCCTCGTAGTACAGCTATTTCAGGTTAAATTATAATTTATAAGATTAGTTAAACCCATCGGTGGACTAATTTAATAATCACTTAAATCCTTATAACCACAATTCCATTTCAAGCCTCGCCAGCCCCATGCCTGCTGCTCCGTGGACCTGTGTGACACATGGCCACCTGCCACACAGCCGGGTGCAGAGCAGCGTCTACAGGGTCCCCGCTGCCGGGCAGAGCTGCCGCAGGGGATCCAGCACTGGACGGCCTCTGCGAAGCTGCGCCCGGGCCGAGGTCCCCGTGGTGTCTTCCTGGCCCCGCGGGTCTAACCCTCCCACAGCGCATGAGCTGGGCTTGTTCCTAACTTCTCTGGTTGATCTGTAGAATCTCTGCTCCTTGATGCCACTTGGATCCATTTTATCACCTTCTTGATTTCCTCAATAATTAATGAGCCCATAAAACCTTCACCGTGTGTTTATTTTATGTTGGCATAAAGGCTCCTGCTGTTAATTAAAAAAAAATATTCATCTGGACAGTAAAAATCTGGGGATCAACAACTTCATGGGGCAGCGTGGGCATCGATGCCAACTGCCCGTGCTGCTGGGGGCGGCAGGGGGGTCCCGAGCTCCCTGGGAGCCCTGAGGTCAGCGTGAACACAAGCAGGGGTGCCGAGACAGCGTCCATGCCCACGTGCCCCGAGGTGTGAGGGGCAGGACGGGGCCTATACCTTTCCCAGTGGAGCCCAATTTACAGAGCAACTCTACCTCTCTCTGGAATTCCAGAATTCGTGGCCCATCAATATTCCTGAAGCAACCTGTGCCCTAATTTACAGTGACAGGACATTAGCTATGCACACTCCGAGCGTACGGCCATGTCTCTTTACATACCAAGATGCCAATTAATTTTGAACCTTCACTCCCAGGTACCTTGATTTATGTTGAAATCCTGTGTGCTCAGAAGAGTAATGGGTTTATGGGGGAAATTGATCCGAAAGGAAAATACTTCACCTGGTTTAAGGACGGAGGAGGTTTATTTGTAACCTGCAGAGAGTGTGCAGTAAATGTTTCTGGTGGTGCTTTGCTGCGGTGGTGGTGGTTGTAAGCACCTCCAGAATCTCAACTCAGAGCTCCCTCCGTCCACCTCCGCACCACAGCAGGACATTCCAAGGGCTTTGAAGTGGCCAGAGCCTGCTGTGTCCCACTGGGCGCTCCACAGGTGGGTCCCCGGCCCCGCCCACCCGCTCAGCAGCCCCTCCTGACAGCAGCCCCCTCCGCCCCCCACTCCCCGTGCACCTCCTTATCACTCCGGTTTTGTTATCTCCAATCCCAGTTCCTCTGAGCAGGTCTGACGTCTCCACCTCAGTGAGGAGGGAAGCTAGCACAGGGGCCCGGCCCGTCTGGCCTGGCATCGGCTCCCGGCCTACAGAACCGCAGCCAGCGCTTCCACCTGCTCTGGACTCTGCAGCCTGAGGCCAGCAGGGGCAGGCAGGCAAGGCGGCCTTGCTCCTCCCCAGATCCTGTCCTACTCCAGGCTGCCCCTGGCTTTGGAGGGGCACTGCATTCCCGCGGGGGGCTGCCCGTCTCCAAGATTCCCAAGCCCTGTCCCCTCCAGGTCCCACATGGACACCCTCAGCCACCGGCACTGCTCCACTACACCCAATTTGCCGAATTCAATTGGGACCAAACGTCCTTATCTGGGAACCCCACCAGGGAGGGCGCAGGGCCGTCCATGTCACTCCAGGAAGGCAGGTGGGAGGCAGGGGTTACAATTACTGCCCTCGCGTGGGCCTCTCCTGGCACACGCAGGTCTGCACTGGCCCTGGCAACAGGCAGGGCGAGGCCTGGGGCCCCCCTCCCTGAGCCCGCAACAGGACAAGAGGATGACTCTGCAGGGGAGGGGACTTCCTTCTCTGCGGCTCTCCCGTCCCTCCGGGCCGTGCGCAGGTGGATGGGGAGAGGCCAGGTGAGGAGCCTGGGCAGTGGCGCCGAGCCTCCTGAAGGGCTACAGTTTCCAGTTGTACCTTTCACTGCGTCGTGTGGTCATTCAGTGGGACGTTTTATCATTTTTTTTCCTGTATTTGAAAGAAGACGAACATTACAGAGAGGAAACGCAAACTGGCTACGGGCTGAACTGTGCTGTAGGAAGGAGGAAATCCGGGGCTCCCAGTCTGAGCGTGTTGGCAAACGAGTTCTGTGGAGACGACGTGGGCCACGATGAGGCCCTGACCCAGTGGGACCGAGGGCCCTGATCTATACATTTCCTATGCAGAAAAGTGAAACTTGGACACGGAAACAGACAAGCTCAGAGGGAAGGCGGTATGGAGAGACACAGAAGGAGGGCACGCGGGGGTGATGGCCGAGATGGGCAGTGCGTCCACAGCCAGGAGCGGACCCTCCCTCACAGCTCAGGAGGGGCCCACCCCGCCCACACCTCGGCTCCCAGGAGCTGCGGGAGGTGAGGCTCTCGCTGAGCCACCCATCTGTGGCGCTTCATGACATTACCCGGGGGGCTGATGAAACCCCCAGAAAAGGGGACATAAAGCAGAGTTCTAATGAAGACGTAGGCACATTTGGTTGTTTGAATGGATGGTCAGATGTTCTAGAAAGCTCTTCCACTGGTGTGAAGAAAGCCCACCAGAAGAGGCATAGGGTGGCTCCTGGGTTTTGGAACTCTGGTGGGCACACCCGCCTACACCCAACTGAGCATAGCCACCCCTGCCCTCTGCTGTGGGACATGGCATCAACCACAGCCATCTCCTGAGACACTCACTGTCCTCCTTTCTACTGGTGGCCAACAATATTGAAAATGATGGATAGTTTCACTGACTTATTTTTAGAATACCCTCCTTTACCCCCTCTTAGGAGCCTTCATTTAGATAATCGCTCCAATCTTCCTGCGTGCACCTCCTGTTTCTTAATTAGACCTCTAACGACTGCTGCGGCACGGAAAGATGGCAAGCGCCCAAGGCAGCCTCTGTCCTGCCTCCGTCGCACTGTCTCATCTCTCTCTTCCTTGGGGGACGGGGACCTGGAGAAGCCCATCCCCAGTGTCCTTCTGCCTTTGAGGGATGAAGATGCGTCCTGCCGATCACCCAGCTCTACCAATGCTCCAGGAAGATGCGCAAAACCTCTGAGGGTTGAGGTTAACTCAGTGAGTCCCAGTGGCTTCTCGTAATCGCACTGGACTGTCACCAAAGTGTTAATATAAATGGTTTCATCTTAACGATGTCACAAGGGCTCTGCTCTGCTTGTTCAGAGAGTGGGTGCCCTCCGAGGTCTCCATCCTCCCCTCTGAGATCTCCCTCCTACCCTCTGAGTCTCCCTCCTCCCCCCTGAGGTCTCCCTCCTCCCCTCTGAGGTCTCCACCCTCCCCTCTGAGTCTCCATCCTCCTCCTTGAGGTCACCACCCTCCCCTCTGAGGTCTCGATCCTCCCCTCTGAGATCTCCCTCCTACACTCTGAGTCTCCATTCTCCCCTCTGAGGTCACCATCCTCCCCTCTGAGGTCTCCATCCTCCCCTCTGAGGTCTCCACCCTCCCCTCTGAGGTCTCCCTCCTCCCATCTGAGGTCTCCATCCTCCCCTGTGAGATCTCCCTCCTCCCCTCTGAGGTCTCCATCCTCCCCTCTGAGATCTCCCTCCTCCCCTCTGAGGTCTCCATCCTCCCCCCTGAGGTCTCCATCCCCCCCCCGAGATCTCCCTCCTCCCCTCTGAGGTCTCCCCCCTCCCCCCTGAGGTCTCCATCCCCCCCCCGAGATCTCCCTCCTCCCCTCTGAGGTCTCCATCCTCCCCTCTGAGGTCTCCCCCCTCCCCCCTGAGGTCTCCATCCCCCGCTGAGATCTCCCTCCTCGCCTCTGAGATCTCCACCCTCCCCTCTGAAGTCACCATCCTCCCTCTGAGGTCACCACCCTCCCCTCTGAGGTCTCCACTCTCCCCTCTGAGGTCTCCCTCCTCCCCCCGAGGTCTCCCTCCTCCCCATCTTCTGGAGGGTGTGAGGCGTTCTGTTTTGGAATGGCGAATGGGTGGGGGAGAGGGGCTTTTTCCTTCTACCCTGTGAAGCTCAGTGGCAGCAGGCTGAGGAGAGGAGGAGAGGCGTGGACAGCGATAAGAGGCCCGTGTGCCCTTCACGGGAAGAGGGAAGTGGGGTCTTCAACCTGAGTAGGGTTTTGGAGATGAACGAGCTGAAGGGTTGTCGGCAGCCTGGGCCAAAGCTCCACAGGGCTCTGGAGGTGATATTTGCTTTTCAGCCTCTTCTACAAGTTCATGTCCCCTGTGTGATGAGACCGTAAACATCCGAGGACGCCTTCCTCGTGCTTCAGGAGAGAAAGTGGACGAAGAGGTGGTAGGGAAGGCCCGAGGGCTCCGGGCTGCTTAGGGCAAAATGCTCCGTGATTCCAGCACCACTAACTCATGCATATGACCTGTCCTCCCAGGTGTCTCTGGGCTCCTCTGAGCCTCCTCTGACACCCAAAGCCCCAGGTGAACTCTGTTCATGCGAGAAACTGAGCAGAGATGTGGCTGCGCATCCCAATGCAAATAAGAGGATTTCAAGTGCAATTCGATTCTTATGGATTCTTCTCCACCCACCTCCCACCACCCTTAAAACATGTTGCAAATCCACAAGGAGGGAGAACAGAGCAGCCACCAAAGTGCGTCTCCCAACAATCTGCCTGAAAACTGTGGGTCATTATTGCTACTGGGGATCCACACCTGTCATTCCAGCACATCATGGAAAGCTGGCTACTGGGAGGAAGTGGGCACCCACAGGGGACATCTCCATCTGGAGGAGGTCTGCCCAACTGGAAGGCGAGGGTAGCTGCGTCACCAGAGACCCTTGCTCAGGGGAAAGCATCTGTGCTTTTCCTGGCCGTCTGCTCTGACCCCGTCTTTCCCGACACGACACCCTTCTCTCCTTGATTCAGAGAAGGGTGATATTTACAGCTGACATCGGTATCCCCGGGGTCAACTCCAAATCTACCCTCCCTGGGTTGTCTTCCCTGTGCACGCACAGATGCCCCTAAGGTGCCATGTGTTTGTCTCTTGTTTTTATGTTTTGGGGGTCCAACGGGAAATTCATTTCATATGTTTCCATGTTCATATTTGTACCTCTGGGGTCTCTGGGCACATTATGGGGTACGTTGATGCATACAATATGCAACAGTCAAATGAGGATGATAAGCATTCGCTTCACCTCAACACCAGTGAGGCTTTTGTGCAGTGTCGGGGACATTCAAAACCCCTCCTCCAGCTCTCTGGAGATGCTCAATAAATTTTTGTCAACGGCCAGCTTGGAACCCGAGACCTCACTCCGTCCCTCTGCGTTCTGGTACCTGTCATCCTCCCCAGCCGCCCTCCCCCTGCCTCTCCCAGCCCCAGTGGCCTCTGTTCCAGAGAGTCCCGGCAAGAAGTCGTGGAGAGTGGGAGACAGAACTATTTTTCTTTGCCGTCACCTTCCTTGTGGCTAACAGAACGTGCTATTAGAAAGGCATTGCTAGAATAGGTGGACGTCCGAACAGAGATCCAGAGGGACCTAGAGGTCTTCAGAAATCAACCTAAGTGGAGAGGAAACAAAGTCATCGCTATCTGGGAAAGAGCTTCCCCAGGAGAGGTGGCCGAGGAGCCTCTTCCCGCTGCCCAGCTTCCTGGGGCTCCGCTGGGCAGCAGCGCAGAAGTTCTGGGCACTTCCCCTCTGGTGCCCGTCAACTCTATCCTGGTGTCCAGGACTCGCAGGACGGAAGGTCCTCCCTAACTAGCACGCCTCCTTAATGTGGGGATACTGAGCTTTAAATTCCTAAATTCAGTTTTCTTAGAGTTTCCATTTTGCTTTCCGTGAGTAAAATAGAAAAACTGATTAGCTTTTTTCTGACCAGCTCTGAGTCTGGGTCTGGATTTCGGGTCCCTCGGCAGGTGGTGGCCCTTCTGCAGCTCCAGACACACTGCTGGGTCTCTTCATTTTGGTCTTTCTGTCACAGCGGGATTGGGCCAGGGGCTCCTTCATACCTGGGGATTTGAAGAAGGACCAGCCACTGCCCTTGCTGGCTCCACTTGTCTCCCCATCGTCTTTTCTCTGATCCCCTCCTCCTCCCGCCTCATCTCAGAGAGCCTTGCAGCCACCCCAACCCATGGTCAGCTGAGCCTTCCCCCAGCCCCCCCCCCCCCAGCAGGACCCTGCGGAACCCGACCTGGGGCCCGACGCCCGACCAGCCTGGCCAGGACTGCTGGACGACGTGGGCTTCTTGCCCCACCCCAGGTCTCGCCTGTGCAACCCGGAGCCCTCTGAGGTCCCTTACTCTCTTCCCGTGTGGCCACACTTTCCTGTCCCCCTCTGAGTCTCTCTGCTGCTTGGGATCACAGTGCATGGCCTGATCTGGTTTGTTAAGGGCCCACGAGTCAGGCCCCTGGCCTGGGACTCCAGTGACGCCCTCCCTGTCTGGTCCGGCCTCGTCCTGCCCCGGCCTCTTGAGTTGCCTCCTGACACCCACGCGCCGTACTGCCTCAGACCGCTGCACTGGGAACCCCCGCTGGGCCCGAATGTCCCACCGGATCACATCTCTGTTTGCCCAGCGTCTGGGCCTCTGCGTGGTGTGACAGCATGATTCATGACCGAGGCTCCGGGTCCCGTGGGGCCTGCTCTTCTCCCAGAGGGCCTGCAGGGTGAAGGCCAGGCACGCGGCTGTGGACCCTGAGACCACAGGAAGACGCTGAGCACCAGGGCTGGGCCCAGCTCCTGGGTGGCCACGCTCCACACGCTGTCACATGACTGCTGGCAGGGGTCACCACGTCTGGAATCCTCACCCCAGACCCCCACTGCGTTCTGCCCAGCACCTCCTCCCTTGGCTAGTTTTATTTATTTTTAAATTGATTTATTTATTCATTTATTTTTGGTATGGGGGACTGATCCCCCGGGTGCTTAACCGCTGAGCCATTTTATGTTTTATTTTGAGACAGAGTTTCATTAAGTTGCTTAGGGCCTCACTAAGTTGCTGAGTCTGGCTTTGAACCTGCAACCCTCCTGCCTGGGCCTCCCCAGTCACCACGTCTGGCCCTTGGCTGGTTTTAATCTGCCCTCTTCTCTCCAGAAACCCCAACCCTGGGCATGGCAGCCGCCGGTGGGTTCTGGGAATCCTCACAAGCCGGCCAAACCGCTGAGGCTCGGGGAATCTCCGGAGCTTGCAGTGGAGATCAGAAGTGAGGGTGGCTTGTGGGCTGTGTCCCCTTAAACTCTGCACTTCCCTAACGGACAGGAAGGCTGCCCCCCACCCATTTCTGCTTGTGTGCCCTCTCTGTCCATATCTCTCAGTCTCCTGTCTCTCTTACTGTCTCTGTGTCTCTCTCTCTCTCTCTCTCTCTGCCTTTCTCTCTGTCTCTCTGTCTCTGTCTCTTTCATCTCTCTCTCTCTCTCTCTGTCTCTCTGTGTCTCTCTGTGTCTCTCTCTCTGTCTCTCTCTCTCTCTCTGCCTTTCTCTGTCTCTCTGTCTCTCTCTCTCTGTCTCTCTCACACACACACACACACACACACACACACACACTCACACTGCTCTCCTCTCTATTCTCTGGTGTGAATCCTTCCTAACTTCAAGGCACAGCTAGGCTGGCACTGGAGGAGGCGCCAGGTCTGGGGGCATATAGAGAAGAGGCGGTGCCAGTCTCAGCCGTCAGCCAGGAAAGCGTGTCCTGGGGCAGCAATCCTCAGCCGAGGACCCTGTGGTGAGGCAGGGGCAGAGACCAGTCCAGGCTCTGAAAGACAAGACCCGAGGGTCCAGTCCCTCTTGCCCGAGGCCCTCGGTGCTCTGGGGCAGCACTGAACCAAGGAGGGAAGGAGGCGTCCTCCCTCCTGATGACAGAGACGCTGACGTCTATTGGATCTTCGTCCCCCACGACCTCCAGACTCCCTTAGCTTAAACACGTGGCCTCAGAATAGGGAATCACTTCAGCCCCCGTGTCCCTGAAGGGCAGTTCCCCTCTGCATTCAAGAGTCTCTGAAATCCTGCAAAATTACCAGGGCACCTACTTGTCTGGGCTTTACTGCTCCGGCCCGGCCAGGGGAGGCCATCCCTCGCTCACCGAGGGAGAGAAGGGTCCCAACAAGCGCTGCCCGAGGAAGGCTCAGCACGGAACCAGCCCTGGCCCAGGCAGGGGCCCTGCGCTCCCAGAGCCCAGTGCCCACCTGGACCAGCGCTGCTCCTCAGCGCTCCAGCTCCGCCCCCAGGAGAAGTCCAGCGTCCACATGTCGCCTCGGTTGGAAACCCAGACATCACCATGTGTCACCAAGACGGTGCCTGTCGCCTTGGCCGGGCTCCTGGTGCTCGACGGGGTGCGTTTTCAAGCACAGACTTTCGAGCCCTGCGGTCAGGTGCTGAGCAGCGGCCAGGCCCTCAGGACCCAGGGTCTGTTGGCATCTTTGAGGCCACAGTTCAGTCTCCGGCTGCCGGTGTGCTGGGCGCGCTCGGTGGCTGGGCACGCTCCTGCGGCTGGCGCCTGGGCTCTCTGGGAGCATCTGGCCGGGCTTCCCCTGGGGAGCGGTGGCAGCCCTTCCTGCCTTGGCAGGCAGTGAGTCACTGCTATATTTGGTAATGAGTGCCAGTCCTTCTTGGCAGGTTAATTAATATTCATTATTCAACAGGGGAGAAAATGCTGAGTTGTTTATCACTGGTTCATTAGTTTTAGCCAAATAAAGGATAAACATAATTACTCTCATAAACTACTGTGACAGAGCCTAAAAATTATAGGGTTGAAAGTGGCTGCCTTCAGGAAAGCCCCGGAGGGAGCGAGGCCCCGTAGTAACCCTTCCTGTTTGTCCCCTCGGCTCCAGCTCCGGCTCCTTCGGACCAGGACAGTTCGCCCAAAGCGGACCTGTTCAGTGGAGGTTTCTGACCTCGGGTCTCAGGGCCCACGTGGATCTGCGTGGCGGTGGACAGTCATGGCCGCTGCTGCTCTCTGACAAGCAGAGGGCCCCCCTGCTGGCCTGGCTCCTGGTGGGAGTGGTCTCCTCTCGGTCACGGTCACGGTTCCTCTGCGTTTCCTGGTGACGCCTCCCTAGGTCCCCCACTGCACCCTTCCCCCGCTCTGCCCTGTCCTGTGGCTCTGGTGCCCGCAGCACTGACACCTGCAGCCTCAGTTTTGCTTCTGAAAGGCCCCCCCCCATCCCCTCCGTACGGACTGAACTGTGCCCACAAAAGATCACGTGCGAGAACGGGAACCCCAGGAAGTCTGTGTCTGGAGTCGGGGTCTATAAGGAGGCAACAAAGGAGGGTGGGGCCCTGGTCCAGCGGGACCAGTGTCCTGGAAGAAGAGTCACCAGGAGCTTCACCTTCTCCGTGCGCACAAACAAGAGGCCACGCCAGGACGCGGCAGGCGCCGACGGCAGGCCACGAGAGCCCCCGTGAGGAAACAGATTTCAGCTTGTTGGTCTGGGACTTGCAGCCTCCAGGACGAGGAGAGGAAATGCCGTGTAAACCAGCCGTCCCCAGTATTGTGTTACGGACGCCCAAGCAGGCTAAGGTGACACAGACCAACAGACTAACCAGGACGCATCCACACGCAAACACACGCACACACACACGTGCACACGGACAGACGCCTGTCACTCATCCACGGCCTGCCGTTGTGTCTCTAGGAAGTAACTGAGGAGGATGACAATGAAAATCCAAGAGAAAGGGGTGCTTAGGTCAGGAGCTTACTTGTCCCCTGAAGTGCTTGGGCACTCAGTACCCCACCTGCAGGGCCTGGATCCCCACGGTGGGCGAGTACACAGCAAGTCAGGCTCGGGAACGTGAACTTCAAGGAGCCAAGACGGACCTTGAGAGAGGAATTTAATTCCACACCCACAAACCTGGAGTGACCTTCTCCTCATGAATATGGATGTGACACAGGACACAGGTGTGCATGTGGGTCCCCAAGGATGTGACAGACTTCTGGAGCTCTATTACTTGTTTTTGCTTAGAATTGTTGTCCTAGGGAAATGGCGTCTTACCCCCGTGACCAGTTGCAGGTTGAGTTTTCGGAGAGCAGACAGCGAGGCCAAGTCTGGGATGCAGGATCCCAGAGAGGAGGAGAGAAAGCTCTGCCCAGCAGAGGAAGGAAGGGACGGAGCCCGGGGCTCGTTCTCAGAGCCCGGCCCCAGGCCTGCCGGAGCCCTGGAGGGAGCCCAGCAGCAGGACAGGCCTCCACCTGCCCAGGGCCTGGGCGGGGGCTGCCCCAGGAAGCCCCAACCTGCAGCACGGCAGCTCTGCAGGCAGAACCCCCCTCCCCAGGAGCTGGGTGGCCGTCTCTGGACCCTCACCTGAACCCAGGCCTCTTCCCAAACGTGACACAGATCGGGGCCGGTTTGGACCCCACCCATCCATGTGAGGCACTGTGTGCATCCAACTGCGCAGTTCAGTGTGTCAGCCACGCAAAAGTAATGCCGTAAACGTGTGTACCACACACACACACACACGCGCGTGCACCACCACACACTGTCTTTAATAGGCACGCCTTTTGTTCGGCAGCTATGCTCTTGATTCAGCGCCCTGTTTGAATGACCTCCCAGGCGCTGTCTGCTGGTCCTGTCTGGCGGCTCTAAGGGACGTGAACAACCCCTCGTGCTTCTCTGCCACCGTTGGTGCCTTTGTGTCCTGGCTGGTAGCATCGAGCTCGTTCCTTCTTGTTTCACTCTTACAAGAAAAGTTGCCGTGGACACCTGCCCCTGCCCCCAGGAGTTGCCATGGACACCTGCCCCTGCCCCCAGGGCTTCCTCAGGATGACTGCTCCCTTGGCCTTTCTGTACCCACCACCCACCTGGTGCACTGTCTGCGTGAAATTCAGGCACAGCCCTAAACCCCGCCTGAAGTGCCTGGGCTGGTGGTCTCAGGGGCCTTTCACCCTGGACTCGAAGGCCAGTCCTGGGAATCCGCGGCTGAACCCCACGGGCAGGCCGCCCACTCCCAGGGCCAGGGCTGCAGCCAGCACGTGCCTTAGCTGGACCACGCTCCCAAGCCCGCCTTTGACCCTAAGTTTGCGGTGAAGGATTCTTTCAAAACAGAGAGATGTACAATCTGCCTGCAGACGCGGTGAACAAAGGAAAAGGAACAAGAGTCCAGTGGTGGGTTTTTTAATGTAATCAACCTAACGATTGTTGTACTGCAGAGAGAGGAAGCAGGGAAACCAAGCAAAATAGAGCAGCCAGCGCAGATGCCGAGGCTGGGGCTCAGGTTCCACCCACGGAGGCACCTGCCCTCTCACCAGAGCGCCTTCATCCCTGGCCCCACCCTGGTGCCACTCAGCCGGCGCTGGACTTTAGGAACTCGGTGACAGTCCTGCACCCGACGTCGGGGAGAAAAAGAAAACTAACCACTGCTGTCGGCCAGGATGCCTCCGGCGAGGCGTGGACATCTGCCTCTCCCCACCCACAGGACCCGCCACCACCCGACTGACCCGGGACCTGAAGGCTGGGAGTACTGGAAGTCCCCGGGACCCTTGTGGGGACCAAAGAGAAAATGCAGAGCCCTGGCTCACGCAGAACTCATGAGGTGCTGGACGAGGGTTGGGAGGAAGCAGCTGCCGGGGCCCGGGACGGTGCTGCTCCAAGGGTCAGGACCAGCCAGTGACCGTGCCATGGCTCCCGAGCGCAGGACAGGCAGGTTTTCTCAGCAGACGGATGGTAGAACGACTTCACCTTCAGTGACGGATAGAAATACAACTACAAATACGTATAATCACCAAAATGTGAATACATTATGGAAATAATCATCCCTCGGTTCATGGAGGAAAAAAATATAGTGGTCACCATGGTCAGTGTTTTCTCAAAAAGTAAAGTGGTGACTGTGGTAATTTTGAATTTTTATTTTCCCCCAGTGCCATACAGAGGTGCTCCACGGAGCCAGAAAGCCCCACCCAGGGCTGGAGCCACGTTCTTCAGCATCTTGAGCGCTCACAGGACGCTGTGTGTGGTCAGCCTCTCTGGCCAGGGCTGGCCTAAAGGAAGTCCAGGAGGGAGGTCCTCTCCGTGTGCTGAGGGACTCGAAACCAGAACCATTTTTTTTTTTTTTTTTTTTTGCTGAAAACAAATAGAAGAGCTGTCATGAGGTGGATGTGAGCTGTCCCCAAAGCTCAAGTGTGAGACAGCGCGAGGAGGCTCAGTGGACAGATGAGGGGCAGTGAGGCCTTAGCCAGGGATTGACTGAGCGGTCACTGAGGTGGAGGGTGTGGCTGGAGGAGGTGGGAATCGGGACGTGGCTTGGGGGACACATTTGTATCTGGTGAGTGGAGTCTCTCTCTGCTTCTGGACCATCTTGTGAGCTGCTTCCCTCCGCCACCCTCCCCACCATGACGGTCAGCCTCACCTCGAGCCCTGAGGGACGGAGCCGGCCTTCTGTGGACTGACCTCTGGATCCGCGACCCCTCAGAGAAGCCCTTCCTCCTCGGCCGTGTGCGTCGGGTCCTTAGTCCCAGCAGCAGGAAAGCTGCCCAAGACAAGGGCTCAGAGACCTTCCACAGCGAGGAATGACGGCGACGGAACTCAGGAAAGGAAGGACCCTCGGAGACAGCCGGCCCTCAGGCGCCTTCTCCCTGGGGAGTCGGCCGATTTAGAGGCTGCTCGGCAGTTGAGGGGCTGTGCCGGGAGTCCCAGGGACTGAGGGAGAAACATCACAGCCCCAGGCTCCGAGAACACACGCGCCCTCCACGCACACAGCACCCCAGACCAGAGGGCTGGCGGCCAGTTTTCCTGCACCCTGGGCATCCTACCACTCAATCCATTTCCTCACTGTCCAGCTGGGGACATCTCCGGTCCCACAGGCTGAGGGTACAGTCCCACAGACCTCCCTACTTCAGAGGCCACTGCACGTCTACGCCTCCCGACTTCGGACCAAGCAGACATGGGTCAGGGGTTCCCACGACCTCTGCCCCAGGTTGGATGATGTGATGGATTGGCTCAGAGACTCGGGAGACCCTCGGCTTGCATTGCCAGAGTATAATAAAGGGTACAATTAGGGACGGCTAGGTGGAGGAGAGCAGAGAGCCAGGAAGGTGTGCAGGGCTGTGTGTGTGTGGCGCTCCCTTGCCCTCTCTGGGCCTGACACCCTCCAGCACCAACCCAAAGCTCACCCCGTCTCCTTGTTCAGTTTGCTTAGAGCTTAATCCCAGCACCCTCCTGCTTCCCAGATTTAGAGGGCACGCTGAAAGTTCCAGCTCCCTAACCACTGGGTCTTTCTGGTGACCAGCCCCTTCCTCAGGAGCAGAACGTAAGTCACTTCATTAGCACACACTCAGGTGGGACCCAAAAGGATCACGCTGAATAATGAGACACTCTGATTGTTCATGGAATCCCAAGGGTTTTAGAAGTTCTGTGCCCCTGACCAGGAACAAAACCCAGGAATATTTCACGTTATACAACAGGGCGCACTGTGGGGGCCCTCACTAATTCTCAAGACCCCACAGGGCACATGCTCAGAGCATGTGCACAAGTTCCCCGAGTGGGACTGAGTCTTGCTTGACATTATCTTAAGTTCCCGAAAGGATTGTCGTGCCCCGTATTGCTGACCAGAGCAGTGTCCATCTTTGTGGAAGAAATTAACATCACTGAAGATCAAAAATATGTTTACAATGTTTTTGGATAAATCCCAACTCTTGAAAAAAATAACCAGGTAGAAAGTAAGTCTGAACAATATTAATGAAAAGCAAGAGAAAGAACAGATATAAATAGACTCAGAAGAACTGGGAAACGGAAATGCCAGATACTGGCTTATAGTAACTGCAGTTATTATGCTTAAGAAATAAAACAAGATGGAGACTCCTGACAAAGAAATAAAATCCATAAAAAGATTCAAATACAAACTGAAAATAACAACGATTAATATTAAAAACTCAATGAATAATTTAATAATAGATTAAACACAACCCAAAAGAGACTTAGAGGTTTGGACACTGGTCAGAAGGAAACACCCAGAGTTGACCGCAAAGACTGACAAAAGGATTGAAATGAAAAATAATAACAATGAAGAGGCCGAGGACGTAAGCGCACGGGGGAGCTGGAGTCGGGAGCAGCATGGAGCAGCGGGTGTTGAACAGGTCCCCTGAGAAGAGTCAAGGACTTACGAAAGGGGTCAAGCCACAGATCTAAGAAGCCAAGAGGAAACATTAAGACCCCCCCCACCACAATAAATAAAAATGGCACCACACTCAGGTATGTCGAGATGAGACTCCATACAGCAATGGCAACCTTGAAGAGATCTTAGAAGGACTGGAAAGATCCTTGAAGAAAGGCCCTCCGGATCCCAGAGGACTGAAGTAGCCTGACAGGCACCTTCACAGCAGAGACACGGGGACAGAGAGCGGCACAATCAAGGGCTGATAAGGTAACGGGCAGTGGAGAGTGGATGGGCAGAAGCGCTCCCGGGGGGAGACCCTGAGGCCAGTGGAGTCAGAGCCTCGTCTTTTGCAGACCTCACCTGAAGGACGCGCGGAGACGGAGCGGCACCTGTGCATGAGAAGGAGCGAGGGCCGCTGGGTCAGGAGGACTGGGCTCACAGCCCCTTGCCCAGTCCAGGGAGGGACAGGAGCCCTGGTGACGTTCAGCCTGACGAGTCGAGGATGCAGGTCACAGGCTCCGAGGAAACCCCCAAAATGACAGAAGAGCCCGTAGCCACCCTGCAGTGCCGCCTTGGTGTCCCTGAACCCATGCGCTAGCAGCCTGCTCGCAGGGGGGCACCACAGGGGCTGTGAAACCGTTAAGAGGTGGGGCCAATGGGGAGGCCTTCAGGTCATTGGGGACATGACCTGAAGGGGGACAGGGGGACAGGGGGACCTCAGCCCCTTTGCTCCCTCTTTCCTCTACCTGGCCACAAGGTGAGTAGTTTGGATCTGCCACGAACTTCACCATGACGAGCTGCCTCACCACGAGTCCCACTGACCATGGATTGAAACCACTAAAACTGTGAGTCAAACAGACCTTTTTTTCTTTGTAAGATGATTATCTCAGGTATTTGTTATAGTGGCGGAAAGCTGCCTGATATGGCAACCAAACCCAGAGGGGAAGGGAGAAGCAATGACGAGGAGGTAATAATAGACGCAAAGGAAGGTGGGGGGGCGGGGGCAAACAGGGTTGAAACACACAGAGATACACAACAGTCGGACCGACTCAAACCCATTGTATCTGAATCCCACTAAATGTACCTGGACGACATGCTCCATAAACAACAGCAACATGCCACTCACAAAAGACACGAATGCAAATAAGCACAGAGAGGGGCTGAAAATAAAAGTGCGAAAGAAGACACACCACCCAAGACGGGCCGAGGCAAACAGCTGCCCACTAACACCAAGCAACGTGAGCTTCAAATCAAAAAGCGTATTTAGAGACACAGCGAGATGCCATTGTAATGAAGGCGTAAAACATATAAATCTCTGCCACTGATTGCTAGAGCTTCAGACAGTGTTAACATACCTGGAGAAGTCCAAAAAAGTCGTCATGAGTTTGAGAGAAGAGTCCAGGATAAGAGGAGGGCTGGTCTGGGCTCAGCGGCAGAGCGCTCGCCTCGCACAGGGGAGGCAAGGTCCGACCCTGACGCCACGTAAAAATGGATCAACAGACAAAGATATTGTGTCCATGATAAAAAATAAATAAATAAGAAGGAAAAGCAGCAGAATCCCAGATGCCCCCAAAGGACAGAGCAGGGACACTGCTCCCGGAACACTCAGGCTTACGTAGTCACGGTGTTTGGCAGTGAGGCTTGACCCCAGGCTGGGAAACCGGAGGTGACACCGTGGAGTCCTCAACATCGCACAAGGGACACCAGCTGCATGAAGTCAGCAAGGGACACTGTCCTGGGAATTATGTTTTCAATAAATGGCGGGGATCAGTTGGGTTTCTACCTGGAAGGAAAATGACCCCTATGTCATGCCATCTCCCCCAAAATATCAACACCAGGTGGATCCTAAAACAGAACCAGAAAGTAATATCACAGACGTACGTGCGTGAGCTTGCGACAGAGAACGTTTGATACGACAGGAAACAGAAACATTGAACGTAAAGAGAGGGAGTAAGAGTGACTTGACCAAACGATCCGGCTCGAAGGTGCTTCCCACGCAACAGAACAGCCGGAGTGGACACCCCTGATGACAGGATCTCAGGTTCACGTGCACCGCAGACGGCCGTGTGACCTGGAACCATGTAAAGATCTTAGTTTTCTGTTGAAGAGTTTGAGACTCTCAGAATTAATTAATCGTCAGTTCACAATCATCTATGGCGTCTTTCTTCTATCGCAGTTAATTGTGAAATAAATATTTGGTTCTGTTGGCGTTTCCTGATACACAGAAGCCCCGGAGACAGGGTCAGGGAAGAAGCTTCTGTTCTAAGATTGGCCGACCCCTGGTTCCTGACCCCCAGCTCCTAAGGGGGGGAAGTTTCCGACCCAGAGCTCCTGGATTCCTTGGAATTCCCAGTGAACTGCGGCTCCCTAAGAGACGATCCTTGTTGCACTGGAGTGACTCTGGTGGGGCTCCTGGTTAGCCTTGGGATGGGGCTGGCTACCAGGATGACCCACCACGTGCTCAGAGTCTGGACCGTTCTGACCCACCCCAACCTCCCGGAGAGGAGCCGGCTGACACTGGAGCTGGTCCCCGTGGCCGATGACGCAATCAAGCGCGTCTGCACAGCGCAGCCACCCACAGACCTCGCAGGAAGCAGCTTGGATGAGATTCTGCAGAGCTGAGCCCAGGCCGGGCGGTACCTGGAGGTGGGGAACCCAGAGCAGGAGTGGAAGCCCCACCTCCCGGCCCCTGGCCTTGCACCTGGCTGTCATCTGTGTCCTTCGTAACATCATGTACAACAACCGTTAACCCAGTCACCCTGAGCTCTGTGAGCCACTCGAGCAAGTTAATTGAATGCCCAGGGGCCAGAGGTCATGGGACACCAATTTATAGCTGGCTGGTCAGAAGCACAGGTGACAACCTCTCACGCCACCTGTGATTGTCGTCTGAAGTGGGAGCACGGGACCCGGGGACCCGACACATCTCTGCGAAGATGGTGTCAGGACCAAGCCGCTGACCCAGGCAGCTGGGGCCTGCTACAATACTGCCTGCTTGTGCCTGGGCTGCCCCACACCTGGTGCCAGCAGCCCCGTGTGGAGTGGCACGTGAGAGCAGAGTAGGGCAGCACTTCCAGCTCTTCTATTTTTGATAGCACTATTCCTGGGAATCAAGGAGGACAAACTATGTGAGTGGTGCCTGGCAGCCCTCCAGGTCTGTGCCTAGTAGCACACTAATGAGCCAACCCGTAACAGGTAGGACGCTGTAACAGAAAGACCCAGGACGGGAGAGGTGCACTTGAACAAGATGATTCATTTTCCCCCAGAGATCCCCAAGTGGTCCAGCACTGGTGGGGCCCCAGCATTGCAAGGACCAAGCCTCTCTCCGACACCTGTTCTACCATCCTTTCTCCATGAGGCTCCCTTGTCATGGTCCAGGATGGCTGCTGGAGATCCACCCATTGACATCCCATTCCAGCTTGTGGGGTTCAGGGAAGGGAGTGAGGAGGGAGGGCATGCCTCTCTGAGTTTTAGGGCACAGATTGGGCATACTTCATTCCTGCCTAGTCGTCGTGGGTCAGGATTCAGTCACATGATCACACCTAGCTGCAAGGGAGGCTGGCAGCAGCACTTCCGAGCTAATGTATTGGCTTCTTCCACTAAAGCAGAAGGGGGCGTAGGTCCGGCCATGGCCCATGGCTCCGGCTTCAGTGGCTTTGCATCCACAGGCCGCGTCGTGCTGCGTGTTAGAGCAGAGGCAGTTTCTGGAGAACGCTCCTCGCCCACCCAACCCCCGAGTGGCTGGCTCCCAAGACGAGCTCTGCCTGGTCCCCGCAGTGGCCAATGCCCGTCCGATACCCTTCCACACAGCAGCGCCAGGCACCGGAAACTGCAGGGCGGCAGCGCAGAAGGAGCGGGTGCCCGGCCTGCTGCCTCCTGGGAGCCAACGCGGGCAATCTCCCAGCCAAAGCCAAAGCCCGCACACCTGGGCTCCCCGCGAGTCTTGTCGCTGGCCGGCTACTTCCTCCCGAGGCTGGTTTCGGAGCCCGGGTGTTGCTTCCTCCTGGAGACACCTAATGAACAGCGGCACGTTCAAAGGCACCTCACCGAGGGCTCCCGGCGCGTCTCCGCACAAGGACTCTCATTAGGGAAGCTGGGCCAGGTGATCACTTATACCACATCTACCATTAAAACTTCTGAAAGCTGATTACATCATCCATCAGTGTTCCCACATGCCAGGGCCGAGGCCCTGACCCCCGAAGCCTGGTTCTCTCTCCTCTCCTGCTCCACTCTCTGGGCCTGCTGCTTTCTCTCCCTGTGAAAACTCCACGTCCGCGTCCCCCCCCCCCCAGGCCTGATTGTCCCCCTGCAGTTCTGCAAGGACCCAGCTGTGGGAAGAGCCACTTGTTTGCCATCTTTGAAACGAAAGGAAGTGCCAACAATCGCTTCATCCTAACACCTCAGCCACCCAAGTAAACACTCACAAGATGGGAGCCGAGCTGCAGCCGCCCTCCCAGCCTCCGCCGGCGGCTCCTCTTGTCCCTCAGCTGAAGGGCTCTCCAGCGCCTCCTGTCAACACCGCGTGTCATCAGTAGCCATTAGTTCCAGCAGTGGCTCCAACAAGGATGAAACCAAAATATCACAAGTTCCATTTAACTAAAGTAACTGCGTGGAGAGGGCCCCCCTCACGACCTCCTCTTGCAAGTTGATCATGGAACCCTAGACCAAGCAAAGTAGAGAAGTTTCCGTGACACCCTGACGTCGGCACGGAGGTCCCTCCTGCTGGGTGCACAGCGTCCCTGCCGTGGGCAGGTGAGTGGGGCTGGCTTGGACCTCTCCAGGCTGCTCCAAGCACCCGCCATATGTTCTTCCATGTGACAGAACGCTCTGGAAAGTGTCCTGCAGGCTGTATCTCGAGAGCCCAAGCTGACTTTTCAGGCACGAGTGCCAGCAGGGACTTCTGGCTTCAAATGACATCTGGCGGGCGGCTTTCGAGTGTTGGGAGAAAGGACGCCCAGGCCACCAAGCTAGAGCTGGGCTCCTCCCCAGCAGTTTGCTCTGGTCTAGGGAGAAAGGCGCTGCACCTCCCAGACTCACCATGGCGGCCGGAAAGCCCAGCCAGCAGAGCAGCGTCGCCACCCACCCACCTCATCAACTTACTAGAGATTCTCTCGCAGCCGGCCTGGCTGCAGGCACCTGGCACTGTTCACCTGAGGCCTCCTGCCTCACCAATTATAAAACTGGACGCCACCACATGGCCAGGAGGCACAGAGGTGCTCCCGCTCTCCGGGGCACAGGCTGCAGGGCCACTGCAGGAGCACCAGAAGGCAGGGAGAGGGAAGGTGGGGTGGCGGGAGGGGGGGTCCTCCGTCCTGGCAGGTGCTGGCCGCGGGGAGCAGGCACAAGGTGGAATTTCATCTCGGCACAGCAGAGCTGCTTTACAAGACAGACCCTGGGCATCTGACCGCAGCGTCTGTCTTCCTATCTGCACTTCTCAGGATGAATTCCAAGCTCATCTCAGGTGGAGAGGGAATGGGATCAACAGCGGTGCCACATGTTTGCAGATGAATCCCCAAGCCGATGAAAATCCTTCTCGACGGAGACGCAGCGCACACAGGAAAAATAGGTTTTGATTGTGCAGTCGGCCCTTGGTATCCACGGGTGCCGCGTCTGCAGATCACACCAAGGGCAGATGGAAAATGTTTGGAAAAAATCGCATCTGTTCTGAGCAAGTTCATCCTCTCCTGTCACTTTTCCCTAAACCACAGAGCACAACAACAACTCGAGTGGCATTTACGTTCTGGGGGTATTGTGAGTGATCCAGGGCAGGAGAAGATGCCCGTAGGTTATATCCAGACATCGTCTCTCTTTACACAGGGACCTGGACACACGTGGATCGGGTATCCACAGGCTCCTGGAACCGGCCTCCATGATGGAGAGAAGATCCCAGGTCTCTCTAACCACAGCAGTGTGCCTCTGTGTGTTTCTGCGCTGTGGTCACGTACCTTGCCGTGGCCCAGGGCTGGAGCAGACGGAGGCGCGTAGGCTGAGCGGAAGGCCACGGGTGTGAGCAGTGTCTGAACACGCGCCGGCTGTGGCAGGGCACCCCTGCCACGCCACAGCAATGTTCCAGAGAGTGTCCCCTGGCGGGCAGGGACCCCGGGTGAGAACAGAACAGGCAGAGCCTCCGGAGGTCACTGAGGGACGGGTAACCTGAGAGAGAAACTCACACGTCTTAGCCGAGACCTAAAGGTGGCTTTTTAGCGTAGAGCGACAGAGTCTGTCCTGACTGAAAATACAGCAGACACCTGTCGAGGGGACACACCAGGGGGCCAAACAGACTGCAGATCTAAGGAGTCACCGCCGGTGGCTACGGTCACACCAGGCAAACAGACTTGAAGGCAAAGGCAAAGAGAAGGCCTGAACTGCCCAGAGAAGAGGAGATGGCCTCGGGCAGGCGCTTTGGCTGGCGGACCTTTCAGTGGCAGCAACTAAGCCGGGGACGAGGGGGGACATCCTCAGACAGCATCATCACAGACCCGGAGGGCTCTCCTCGACAGCAAAACGCTCAGGAGTGAGGGTCAAAGAATGGTCGCCCCAGAAAAAACATTAAAATAGAAAACTAACGTAAGCTAAAGGGTAGATTTTTAAGGCAAAAAGAGGAAAAAACACCAGGGGAGTGATCTAAAAATCAAGAGGAAAGAGCAAAAATATAAATAAATCTAAATAGATATTGGCTGAAGAAAATAATCAAGTCTATTTGGAGATTAAAAGTATCCAGAGTTAAAATTCATGACACGGTTAGTGTTGTGGGGACAGACGAGGCCAGGCCCCGAAGACGGCAGGACACAGTGTTATTTGGCTGCAGCCAGGCTCAGGGGCACAGCTTCTGCTGTAATCAATCAATCCCCTGAACCCCAAGTTCATGGGTTCAGGGAGTTTCAGAGTTTCATACCCAGCGTGTAAGGGGAGGGGCTCAGAGGTTCACTGTCTGCAGAAGTTCACATAAAAGCAGCTTTTTCTCTCACTGTTCTGGGCAAGTTAACCCTTCAAGGACAGCACCTGAGAAGGGGGGAGCTTCTTCTCCCCTCTCTTTCCTCCCCCTGCCAGCTGTTACCATGGGGCCCAGTTGTAACTTATCTTAAAAATGTAGACATCCCTGTGAAGCCCAGCTCAAGGCCAGAGGCCTTGTTTGCACATTTCTACAAAGTACTATACTGGATACGTTTGTGAAAACCTAGTGAGGGGTGTCCAGCACCTGGAGTGCTGGTATCTTCCCGGCCAGTGGCCAAGTAAGCAGGGCGACAGGAAAATAGGAAGTTTATCTACAATGGACTCTCTTGCTGACAGTCCTAAGTCAGCCATGGTGAAGAGGGCTTTTCTGTGGAGAAAGGGGGTGCCCCTTCAGTAGCTTAACAGGAGATTAGATTCAGGGGTTCTAAGGATTCTGTGTTGTTCAAGACTATAGGAACACTATTGATTGACTTGCAACTTGCCGGGATAGCGTGTGTCATAGTTTCTGCAGTCCCCACAGGGAAGAGAGCGTGTCACTCCAGAACAGGAGGGGAGGAAGGTCCTGGGAAAGCAGGTCAGATCAAAACACGGCAAAAAAGAAACGGAAAGAAACAGAAATGTCACATGAAAAGGAAACGCTATGTTTGGGATCCGAGTGTCCCCAGAAGCTCAGTGTGAGACAACGCAAGAAGGTTCAGAGGAGAAATGACTGGGTCCCGAGAACCTTGACCCTCAGTGAAGTGCTCACCTGCTGGGATTAACTGGGATTAACTGGGTGGATTAACTGGGTGGATTCACTGGGTGGATTCACTGGGTGTCGGCTGGAGGCTGGTGGGTGTGGCTGGAGAGGGTGGCTCCTTGGGGCTGTGGCTGTGGGGTAGATACTTGTATCTGGAGGGTGGAGTCTCTCTCTGCCTCCTGATCCTCACGCGAGCTGGGTCCCTCCACCACACTCTTCCACTATAACCTTCAGCGTCACCTTGAGCCCCAGGAATGGAGCCTGCTGTCAATGACTGAGACCCTGAAACCGTGAGCCCCCAAATAAACTTTTTCTCCCCTACAATTGTTCTGGTTGTTCTTCTAGTTGCAGCAACTTGTTTTCGTTACTAAAGCAGGAAGGAATAAAATTTTGTAATACAAAATGAATAAAAGTGTATCGGTAAGTATAATCCACACAATGAAAATATTGCCAATGGCTTCTCACAGGCAACATGCTTAAAACCAAAGATCACACAAGGTGAAAGATAAAAGGGTAGAAAAAATCATTTTTGACAAGTACTAAAAAAGCTGGTTTTACTATTATACCAGACAGAAAGGATTTGAATGCAGAACTGTTACCAGAGAGGAAGAGGGTCATTCACAGTGACAGATGTTCCAATGACTAGGAAGTCACGAGGATTCCACTAAGCATGCACCTGCTGACAGTGGTCACGCTGCGTAAAGCCAAGCCTGAAAAAATAAATACAAATAGAAATACACAAATACAAAACCATACTGGGAGACAATATAGACAAAATAGAACATACGTAGCATATTTCAATAAGCCAATTTTAAAAGCCCAACTTAATGGACATACAGAGTACAACTTTGAGAGAGTACACAGTCTTTCAGGCACATGAAGTGGTAGATCAAGTCTCAACAAAAACAAAGGATTGATACCACATGGAGCGTCTTCTTAAATGGAAAATAGTCGTTAGAAATCAATTTTTAAAGATAACTATGAAAATCCTCCACGCCGGTAAGTTAAGAAGTATGTTTCTAAGTAACTCTACCGTTTTGGAATAGGTCATGGCAGAAATTAGAATAAGTACAGATTTTAAAATAGTAAAATGTACATATCGAAACCTGAGGGTCATTTACATAAAGCCTTAAGTGCTGATGTTACAGAGAATAGAGTCTGTGGCTTCCTTCCTAAGCCAAGTTCCACCAAAGACCACAGAGAATAACAGAACAGAAAGAAAAACAAGGAAGATGTGTTTAAATGCAAAAGAAGGAATTAAAATTAGAAAAAAAAAAATAGAGACTGAACAAAGCTAGCCGGGTTGGATCTTTAAGAAGCCTAATACAATTGATGAACTTTGACAAGATTTATTGGAGAAGGAGGAAGGCACAAGAGAAAACCCTTCAGGAGGCTATGGCAGCCTGAAGACGGCTAGGAGACACCACCGGACCCACGGGGCGATCCGCTCGTTGACCTTCCAATCAAGCCATGGCCCTCACCAAAGAGCCCAGGGACAAATAATTCCACATTTTAAAAATACCAAAATGCAGGCAAGACAAAGGACTCCGGATCCACTGGATGAAACCCACCCAGCCAGCCACATTGTGTCTGCAGAAAAGTCCTAAAACAGTGTCAAGACAGCCTGACGTTTTCTTTCAAACCTTAAAATATGAACAAAGCTAATCCAGCATGATGTGAAATGCTAATAAATCATGAACAATCTGGGCTTATCTCCGACAGGCAAGGTGGATTTAGCATTAAGACATTACTTAAGGCAGTTTATCACCTTAGTGGATTAAAGGAGAACAATCACATAATTATCTCAACAGATGCAGAAAAAGGGTTTCTGATAACTTCTAACACTAATTCGCGGCAGACTTCTTAGCAAACTTAGAAAAAGGAACTTTTAAACTGTGGTAGAGAGTAGCTTTAAAATGTGACAGCAAATCTCCTGGACAGTGAAGGAGACTCCCTGCACGGTGTCCAGTGTCACACTGAGAGTCGCAGCCCATGTAGTCAGGAAAGAGAAATAAAGACAGA
The DNA here is from genome assembly GCF_047511675.1 of Marmota flaviventris. NCBI lineage: Eukaryota > Metazoa > Chordata > Mammalia > Rodentia > Sciuridae > Marmota > Marmota flaviventris. The sequence continues at coordinate 2,909,460 of NC_092507.1, forward strand.
GAAATGGAATGAAGACAGGGAAACTGTCCTCGCCTGTGACTTATGCTGCAGAGATGGCGTCAACTCTCTCAAAATGTGGCTGGGCTCTGGGGACAGGCAACGCCGCAGGTACCGCACGGGCTTTGGAAAGACCTAAGACACCAGGAGGCTCTCTGGGCAGAGCAGGGCAGCACTGGGATGGTCCAGGAACTGCACAGAGCAGGTGAAGGAGCCTCTCGGCTGTTCACTGGGCTGTATGGCGGACCAGCATGGAAGGCCACATGTGGGCCTTGGGCTTGAGTGGTGTGCGCATGTGACCAAGGAGAGGCACTGGGGTCTCTTATCAGCTGCCAGGAACGTGCAGCAGCCAAGTGGCAGAGGGGACGATGCAAGGCAGAGGACACTGGAACACGGGCAAAGGAGTGAGACCCCCTTCCGCCATCCCCAGGGGACTGACATGGAGAAGCTGAATACTGCTCAGGCCGAGCACCCTCAGTGCTGAGAGAACTGAGGAAAGTCTCTAATAAGGGATTTCTGTATCGACTCCATTGTATCTCTACAAACCTGCAGCAACCAACAGAAACTTGGATTTTTTTTTTAAAAAAAAGATATTTGCAAAGCACCCAAAATATAAATAACTCAGAAATAATCTAAATATAAAAATATATCAGTGAAAACATATGACACGTAAATATGATAAAAATACGATATATAGTTCCATAATGTGTAAAATGTTCCCTAGAGAAAAATGACAGAATTTTAATAAAAGATAGGTATTTTCAAAGATCCAATAACAAGCCCCCCAGTTCTGCCCAAATTAAATGAAATTCTACTCAAAACTCTTTTAAGGTTTTCATAGAGAATGGAAAAATCCAAATTTTAAATTCATAAGAAAGTGGAAATATCTCCAAACATTCCAGAGAGCTTTGAGGAATAAACAATGAACCTGTCTAGTGTCGAGGCTTAGTCTGAATCTGTATGACCACGTGAGCAAGCGGGAGCTGTACTCACTGCGTGGCCCCCGGGACCTGTGCTGTACAGGACCCCGCAGCAGGGCAGCGCACTGGGAGGCCCGGAGCAGACTCTTCTGTCCTTCCACCAGCTGATACGGGGTGTCTGCCAAAGGCCCACGTGGGGAGGGCTTGGCCCCCCATGCAGGGTTCAGAGGTGAGGCTTTGGGGATGGATTATGAGAGCTCTTGACCCCGTCCATGGATTGACCCACTTATGGGCTCATAACTGAAGAGATTATTGGCAGGTGATGGAAACTGTGAGAGGTGGGGCCCAGGCGGAGGAAGTGCTCATGCAGTCTCGAAGGGTGTGTCCTGTCCATCCCCTTTTGTTCTCTCTCTCTCTCTCTCTCTCTCTCTCTCTCTCTCTCTCTCTCCTTCCTGACCTCCATGAGCAAGCAACTTTGCTCCACCATGAAGCTCTCTGACCTACCACAGGCCTGAAAACCAAGGAGTTGGCTGATTATGGACTGAAACATCTGAAACCAGGAGCTAGAATCAGCTTTCCATTCTTTAAGTTACTTTTCTCAGGTATTCTGTCATAGTGTCAGAAAGCTGACCCACAGTTTCCTTCTATTTCTTAGTGTGGGCAGTGGGTGAATGAATATTCTTGTAATCGATCCTTTAGTTGTTTGTTCTTATTTTCATATGCTCTTCCTGTGGGTATAAAACATTCACCAATTTTTAAAAATAAGTCTAGAGGGAACAAAGAACAAAGATGATATGCTGAGAATCAAATAAATCATGTAGAGAAATAATTTCAGTTGATCTCTCAAAACGTAGAGAAAGAAGAAACAGAGATGGAGTGAGGAGGGAGAATATGGCAGGCACTGCAGCCTAGATGACCCTGACGTGGGTAGAAGGAGTTTGGTCAAAGACAAAGGGAGGGAGAGATCAAGGGGGCTGCCATCTTCCCTCTGCTGCATTTCTGTGGGACCAGCCGCCATGTCTTTATGGTGAGGTAAATGTCTGGGCCCTCACACTGTAGGCCTATAGCCAAACTGCCTCTCACGAGTGACACGGCTGACGGAGACTTCTATGCTCTTGAGCTGTATTATCCAGACATACCTACTCCATCAGACAGACAGATGAGCACTGCGGAGAACTCAAGGGTGGCATTGAAGAGCTTTGTCACCTAGACACCATCTCCAAAGGCAAGGTGGGTGACACTCCTGGGAGAGCTGCCCAGATCAGTCTTCATCTGCTTCTACCACTCCCACAAAGGAATCCTGCGGGAAGCTCTTCCTCCGTCGTCAGATGGACGGTTCTGTGAAATTCAACAACATCGAAAAAGCAAATAAACAAAAAATGTAAAACACCTGTCCACATTCCATTCCTGTATTTGTAAACAATGGCTAAATGTGTTCCACTGTTTTCATCCATATTCTGTGGAACACTGGGGTGGCACAGGGTCACCTCAACAGTGCTGCAAGTGATTTTCCGAAGTTTGAAGCTCAGTAAAAACAAAATGTGCTTTCAGAGATATTCTGTGCTAACATTTATCTTACTGGAGACACCCCAACCCATTGATAATGAGCTCAGGACAAGCCCAGAGTTGATGCAGCCCCCAAATCAACTCATTCACACTTCTCATGCATCACCAACTGGGCAGCCTGGGCTTCTGTGAGGATGCACCTGCAACTTGGCCTTTCCTGTCCCACAGTCCTATAGTGGTGAACGTGTGCACCCGAGTATCATGGTCAATGGAGAACTCAGGCTTGGCTGTGTCCAGGTCTGACCCAGGGTTCTTATAAAGAAAAAAATTATTCAATAACTCTTCTTAAAACACAAGAAGACTTTATTTGTAGTCAAGAGTTGATCACACCAGGTAGAAGGACCTCTTGGGACAGCACTGGTGTTTTACAGTGGGGTCGGGGGGTAGGATTGGGCTCTGGTCTGCGTACAGCATGGACAGGAACAGGGTGCAGGTCAGTTGGTGGAAAATTTCTAAAAGGAAGGAGGGGGGGCAGGGGGCTGTGGTCAAGTTGATGTAAAGGCTTCTAATGAATCCTTTAGAGTGACCAGCCATCCCCTTGGGCAGGGAACCTGAGCAGAGATGGAGGGTGACCATTTATCAAGGGCAAAGGCTTCTCGCTAAACTGATGTAGCAGGGTTTTTACCTAAAACTGGATCTACAAGTCAGTAGACAGATGAGCTCAGGCCAAGGTTCAGGATCTGCACCCAAGTTTGACCAAATGCAGAATCTGCATCAGGAAACAGCTCGAAGGGGATCTCAGGGGAGTTCACCAGGTGATTCCGTGGCATTGCAGGTGCTCCGGCTGCTTTAGTCTCGTTTCCCGTCGCTGTGACCAAAAGACCTGACAAAAACAAGAAAGAGAAGGAGATGTGTACTTGGGGCTCACAGTTTCAGAGGTTGCAGTCCCTAGGAATTGACTCTATTGCTCTGGGTCCCAGGTGAGGCAGAACATCACTGCAGAATGATGTGGAGGAGGAGAGCAGCCCAGGACATGACAGCCAGGAAGTGGGGGGAGAGAGAGAGAGGGAGAGGGAGAGAGAGAGGGAGGGAGAGGGAGAGGGGGAGAGAGAGAGAGAGAGAGAGAGGGAGGGGTCTGCTTACCAAGGACAATATGTACATCCTGAAGCCATACGCCCAGTGATCTACCTTCTGCACCTACAGTTACCTACCATCTAGTCTATTCAAGTGAACTAAAGCCCTGACTAAAGGTTCTCATAACTTGATCATTGCACCTCTGAAGTTTCTTGCCTTGTCTCTCACATGAGTTTTGGAGGGACCCCCTCATATCTAAACCATAACCTTCTTTCCTTAGTCCCCACAAGTTCATGCCCATCTCACAATGAAAAAACATATTCAGTCTATTTCTGAGAGTCCCCGTAGTCCCAACGGTTCCAGCATTGCCCAAAAGTCTCCTCCGAGTCCCAAGGCAAGCAGTGTGAGCCCTGCAAAGTCAAAACCAAGTTAGATACATCATATATACCAAGACACGGAGTAAATGTCTCCTTGTAGAGAAATAGGGACATAGGATAGAGGGATGGATCCAAATAAGACTGAAGTCCAGCTGGGCTAACAAGTCCCGAGGCTCCATGTCCAACATGTGGGGCACATGGCATCGTCAGGTTCCCTCCAGACGGCTTTGGTAGCTCCCATCGCCATGTCCTTTC
>NC_092507.1:2918588-2921036 GCF_047511675.1 Marmota flaviventris
TCCTACCTCACCACTTGGTCCTTCCTCCCCACAGTGATAGCAGCCACCATGTGGCCATGCAGCCACCAGACATTCATCAGGGGCGGACATGACAGGGCTTCTTGATGTAAGACTTGCAGTTTCCAAAATTGTGAGCTAAATAAACTTTTTTTTTCTTTATACATTACCCAGCCTCTGGTGTTCTTGTTATAGCAACAGAAAATGGACTAAGACACCATAGCATCTGCTGGATGATAGTGATGTCGTTCCCCAAAGAGGTGGTGATGGGTTCACCACAGGCGACAAGGTCATTCACTGGGTCGGTGACCATGCCCTTCACTGACCTTCAAAGCAGGAGGAGAGGGCAGAAGTAAGGAGAAGACATTAATTTGGAGGTGTTTTAGAGACATACAGGTAAATATCTGGGGTGTCAGCTGGTGTCCTCTGGATCTCCCGAAATGTCTACATGAGTGCGCCTGCTTCCTCCTTCATTAATGCACCTTCAGAGCACTGTGGGGAACTGGGTGGTGTCCTGATGGCCGTGGTCACACAAAACATGGTGGTGTCAACCACTGGGGACGCAATCGAGTCAGAGGTAAGGTTGGCTCTGGCCAGGCTGGCCTGTGTCTCAGGAAGCCCGCCCGAGGCTCGAGGGCCAAAAGACACTAGCAAAGGGATGTGGTGCCTCTGATCCTGCTGGTGTCCAGGGTGGAGAGCTGTCCTGAGCAGGGCCGGGCTCCTCCCCCTGCGTTCCCCTCCCTCACCTGGCAGGTCCTCTATCCATAACTGCTACTCAACAAAGATCTGTTGAATGTGTTCGAAGGCGATTTAAAAAAAAAAAACAAAACAGTGAAAGCAATTCTACATCATACAAATATAAAAATGAACACCTGCTAAATAACTAATTTGCTCCTAGGAGATGGAACCCAGTGGATGTTACAACCAGTTCAAAGAAAAAGTCAAAACACCACACATTTAGACCTCGTCGAGGAATGTTGAGATCAATTGCAAACAGAGACAAAATTGTTTTCTTCAAAGGAAGAAGAAGTCGATTTCAACCACTGCCAGGTAGGTTGCAATTTACATATCTGTCAGTTACCCACATTTTGCAGAGTTTCAAAATAGCTGGAAGATAATGGCCAGGCTTGAATCTGATAAACCCGGAAGGGCATGCTATAGGCAACGCGAGGTTTTCCATCGAGACATAATTTTTTTTTCCTACAAATGAATGAATCATTGGTGTCATCTTGACACACAGAGGAGAAAGAACATTAATCAATAGAAATAACTTTTAGGCGGGATTCTGGGTACATGATAACAATTACCACCTTTAAAACAGATCACCTTGCTCTCTGGCTGTGACACGGAGACTCGGGGGCTGTGCTGTGTCCTTGGGGCTGCAGGGAGCTGTCACAGGGCAAACTCTGCCCTGAGCATTTTTATCACATGCTGTGAACCTTTCTATTCAAAGCAGGCTTATCTGCGGTGACACACTGCTCCAGAACTGTGGCTCCTGTTTGCTGGATTTCACAGGCAGCCCGGGCGCTCCTTCCCTGGACTCAGGTTTCAAGCCAAAACAAGTCCTGATGCTCTGATTCACAGCTGCTAGAGCAGAACCAGCTGGCAGCCAGACCTGCCAACGCACCCACTGCCCGCCTGACGACCCTGCACAGCGTTTGCATTAGGCTGCAGTTAGCAACTGCGCCTCGGTTCCCGGACGGTTGGGGAGAAGGGTCCGGCCCTCTCACACCTGCCGGTTCTGCTGGGAATGAAGGCTCTTTGCAGGCAGGGGTGGGAGAGGCTCCGTGTTGAGTTGCTTTGTAAATTTACTTTTACAAATGACCGAGGTTCTTCTCAATGAACTAAAAGTCAGTAGCATCCTTATTTCAAATAACAAAATGTTAAGAGCATCTGTCCACCCATTAAATAGTCAAAAATGTGCGAGTTTCTTCATATATAATATTCCTGCTCATTATAATAAATCAGAGAACCTAGTCCATCCACCCACCCATCCACCTACTTACTCACACATTCAACCACCCATCCCTCCTTCCACCCATTCACTTATTCATGCACCCATCCGTCCACTCATTCACCCATTCACCGGTTCACTTATCCACCCACCCTCATACACCTACTCAACATCCATCTATCCGTCCATCCACCCTCCCATGCACCACCCATCAATGCACCCACCCACTCACCCAACCATCCATTCATTCACCCGTTCACTTATCCACCCACCCTCACACACACACACACTCACCTACCCAACATCCCTATCCCCACCCATCCACCCACCCATGGATTTATTGAATGCTACTCTCTGGACCAGGAAGGTGGTGGGCACTGAGCAAGTTGAACAAGCCGCCACCTCTACCCCCAGGGGATCAAGCCATCAGCAACCCACTGGCTCTGTGCACAACGGACTGTGGGTGTCTCCCTGGGCCAGCAGCATGCCTGGTGCTC
>NC_092507.1:2921236-3038736 GCF_047511675.1 Marmota flaviventris
GGCGGAGGTGGGTCCCATTTCCTGAGCCTGCACAGTGGGTGAGGCCCAGTGCTCACCTGGGAGCGCACCTGTGTGGGCATCTTCTCCTGCATGCACCTGGGCATCGAGAACCTCCTTTCTTCCTCTCCCTTCTCTTCTGCCAGTTCAGCTCTCAGGCTGGGGCCACTGACGCTGCATGTGCAGAGACACCGGGGACCTGGGGACAGGTCCTAGACGGCAGCCACAACTGAGGGGCAGGCTCAACTGCATCTAGGGGTGGAAACCGGACATGCTGTGGCCATCCTCCTGTGCACAGGCCGGCCCTGCAGGGACCAGCACCTGACACTAAGCATCAGTGGTACCCAGGCTGGGAAACCCTGGGCCAGTGGCCATAACAGAGTTCAAATTTTATTGAGGCAAGATGAATTTGCCCTAAAATGCACCCATTTTAAATGCCCCATTTGAAGACTTTGGACCCAGGAGCACACCCAAAGGAAAGAGTCTATTTCAGGAATACATATTTATATTTTGCCTAAAATATGAGCTGGTGCCGCTCACAGGCAGCCGCCAGTCTGATCCTTAGCAGCAGAGCTGTTTCCAGTCTAGAACTTCGTGGAAACGAGAGCCCACGTGTCCTCTTCTGTGCTTGGCCTCTTGGAGGTCACTCCAACGGCTCGGGTGCGGGCTGTGGCATGGGCAGAAGCTGAAGGGCCTTTGCTAAGGCGCCGGCTCTGTCCAGAGCTGAGCTCTCTCCCTCTCTCTCCAGGTCTCCTGGCCAAAGGCTCCCATGCCACAGGACCCGGTGGGGCAAAGGGACTGTCCTTCCACCCTGAAAGGTCGAAACTTTGAGTCCCTACAACAAACTTCTGGGCTTTCTCCACCCATGAGGTCTGACTCCCCTGCTGCCCCTGACACCCCCCAGATTTTAGGTCTTTCCGATTTTAATGGGACCTTTCTTTGGTGGTTTGTTTTAAAGAAAAGATTGATTTTGGTGATTTCTTGTGGCTTCATTAGAAATAAACTCATTTTGTCGACTTCGGTTGCTGAATGCAAGTGGCACTTCCTATAGAAGCAAAATGTAACAAATTCCACAAAAATGGGATTGCGGTATCTTATCCACAGGTTCCAAGACCCCCTGAAATCCTGGGGAGCACTGAACTCAGAGAAATGATGCTTACTCCCATGCATGGTTACCTGGGATCAAGTTTAATTCATAAATTAGCCAGAAGGAAGGGATTAATAATGACGCTAAAAATAAAGTGTAACAATTACAAGGACATAAGGAATGTTATGTGGTGTCTGCCTGTCTTCTGTCTCTCTGTCATCTGTCCACCTGCCTGTCTACCCACCTACCTGTCTTCTATATATCTATTGATCTCCCCACCTCCCGTCTACCTACCTGTATCTAGTAGGTATCTACCTACCCACTGACCTACTGTACTTTTGGACCACAGTTGACTGTGACTGAAACCACGATGACAGGAACACCGTGGGGAAGGGAGACTACCCAGGGTGCTCTGGGCTCTCAGAGAGAGACGGTGAGCCCACCTAGGGAGCCAGGGAGGACCCCTCAGGAATGGAAGCCAACATGGAATCATTGGTAGGAACGTCCCCGGGAGGCAAGAGTGTTTCCAACCAGGCGACAGTCAGAAGAAAGAACCCAATGTCGCGGGAAATGAAAGCCTGGGTTTTGTTGGAGGGCAGAGGCTGCAGGAGGAAAGGCAGAAGATGAGGCTGGGACTGCCCTGCCCAAGGTGGTAGCCGCTAGCCCCGGTGGCCGTGGAGCGAGGACGCGGTGGGTGCAGACGGAGGTGCACCGTGGCCATCACACACACACACACACATACACACACACACACTGGTGCAAGCCTGAGAGAGAGAAGGGGGAGGCAGACCACGCCTCATTAGCAATCTCTCTGCTGGAGAGTTGAAATAATGATATTTTAGATGGCTAAATAAAACACACGACTACAAGCAACGTGTCTGCTTCTTTTTACTTTTTATCAAGGTGAGCATTAGAAAATTTACAACGGTATTCATATTCGCATTACCTCTTTCTGGACGGTGCTGGGCAAGAGTTATGTGGCACCAGACACTGAAGGGCCCTTAAAGCCATCAGGAGGAGTTTGAATGGAGCACTGAGCAAATGGGAATGATGTGATCAGACCGACGTGTGGGGATTTCAGAGGGAGCAATAAATCTCTCCTGTTTTCCTGAGCACTGAATCAACTGAAAGTCAGAAGTCAAAGTCAGGCAGGGGAAAATAAATACGCTGGTTCTACTGCAAGTAACAGCTGAAACTGAGACTAGAACTTTCCATCGAGGGCTGCAACTGGCTTGCTGACCATTCACCAAAGAATTAAATTTGCCCAAGTAGAGATGGCGGGGCGGGGGTGGGGGGAAGGCAGGGTCCCTGCGGCAGGCTCCTCCTGCGTCCACAGGGGAATGAGTGTCCTCTGCGGGGAGAAGGATGCTGAAGGTCAGGGGCAGGACACAGCCTGGCGGGAGCCTGCTGCTGTGGCAAAGATGGCAGACTCAGCAGCTCCCAAGAGGCACGGTCATTATCCCACAGCCCTGGAGACCAGAGGTCCAGCACGGCCAGCTGCTCCCCCACTCTGGGCTTTAGAACACTGAAACCAGGGTCAGCTGGCCTGAGTCTGCATCTGGACGCTTGAGGGGGGGCGTGTCGCAGGCTCCCTGGGACCATGGACAGGCCAGCTGCTGGCTGTGGTGGGGTGGGGTGCCGCCTCCTCGCTGGCTGTGAGCAGTGGCCTCCGTCACTCTCAGGGAACCTCTGCTGTCCCACACAGGACGCTGCATCTCAGAGCCAGCAGAGCTGCCTGCGCTCTGTCTCTCCTGGAACCCTGTGACCTCTTGTCTTGCTGACCTCTCCTTCCACTGGGGACCACCCTTCTCCCAAGGGCGGGTGATCAGGTTGTGCACTGCAGCAGTGGGGACGACAGCTGTCTTCAGGTCAGGATCACAGCTCCAAAGTCCCCTTCACCAGGTGGGGTCGCGGGTTCACAGATCCGGGACGAGGAGGGGCACTCTCCCTCTGCCTACTTTATTAATGAAATGCAGGGCTGTCTCCTGTGGGGATGTTCACTTTGCCTTGTTGTCAATTTCTTGGGAAGTGTTAAAGTGCAGGGTGTCTTCCTTCCTTCCACGTCCTCCCGTAGGAAATGGGAAGACACTGAAGCCGCGTCCTGAGGCTGATACATGTCCTTTCCAAGTCCCCCTCTACCCCCACCTCTTGGTTAGAGACTCCATTGGTCAGAATATCGATTTATTTAACAAGTGAAGGGTTCTTAAGACCATCTGCCGCTTGCTTGCAGAGTCGCTGGAGAGACACCGCCGCATCCCTGTCTCCCTGGACCCTGGGGCTTCCATTGCCCTGTCTGTTCATCTGTCTGCTCCGGTGGCACAATGTGAGAAGCCACGTCCCCCATCCAGGCAGACGCTCTAGAAGTGCCGCCTGGTCCAGCCCGTCCTCCTCAGCTGTGCCCAGGCCTGCGAGGCCAGGTGCAGCCTGGGGAGGCTGTGCCCTCTGAGCGGGGCAACGTGGAGAAGAGAGCTGAGGTCAGGTGCCCAGGGAGGACCCTTCGCCTTGGCCAGCCAGCGAGACCTGAGGCGTTCGCAGGGCAGGACAGACAGAGCTGACTCGGGTGTCTTCAGGACGCCACGGTCTCTCGGTCCCAGGACAGCAGCGGTGGCCTTCCTTGCGTGGGGCAGGCCTCACTGCCTGGCAGAGAGCCTACAGCAGGGACGTGCTCCTCTGTGCGGTGGCTGGAGTGTCATCCATGTGTCCTCGATCATGTGACGAGGCCCTGACCCCCATGTGGTGGCATTCAGACACGGGGCTCTTAAGGAGGTTCAACGTGGTGACAGAGGTGAGCCTCACTCCAGCTGACCGCGTCCCTTGTAAGAGGAAGAGGGCCAGCAGTGCTCCACAGGGAAGGAGCCAGCGGAGGACACAGTGGCAGGCAGAGAGGCCTCGGAGGAGCCAGCATCCAGCACCTGCCCTGGGACTCCCGTCTCCACGGCTGTGGGGAAACCCAGTGGGTCTGTGGCTCTGTGTCCTGACAGCCCAGGGCACTGACAGCGCAAGGCTGTCCCCAAACGGGGAGAGAGGGTGCTCAACTGACCCTTCCCAGTCCCTCCCCGGTGGGGAAGCCTTTCCTCTGCTGGTGCTGGGCAGTGGGGGCTGAGGGAAGCCAGGAGTTACCGCAGGGAGGTTCTTCCAGGTGACATGAGGGGACAGGGGCTGAGCGCACGTCTTGGTGATGGCAGGAACAGGGAGAGAGGCAGGGTGGCCCAGCCACTGAGCGCACGGCTGTCAGGCACACCAAGGGCGGGAGGCCTGGCGGAGGGCAAGTTCTTGGAGAAGGTGACTTTGGAGGCGTCTAGTGTGAGAAACCCGCGGTGGGGGTGGGGGGGTTTATGGCAGGGATGACGTTGAGGGCCACACGGTGACTCCCCTTCAGGGCACAGGGCAGACAACGTTTCCAGGACTCTAGCAGAGCAGCTGAGTCACCTGACTGAGTCGGGCCAGCAGAATCTTCGGAGGGTGGTGTGGCCATGACGTGTGTGGGCGTGGGTGCCCTGGACAGGGTGCTGCAGTCTGGGCGGCTTCGACCACAGAAAGGTGTTTCCTCACATTTGTAAGGGCCAGAATTCCTACAGCAAGCTGTTGGGCAGGTGGGTTCTCCTGAGGACTCCCCCTTGCCCTACAGACGGCAACTTCTGTGTCCTCGCAGCGTCCTCCCTCTGGGCATGACTATGTTCTGACCTCTTCTTCTAAGGACACCAGCCATATGGGATTAAGGCCCACCCCAGCCACTGACCTCATTCTACCCTAATGACCTACCTGAAGACCCTACCTCCAAATATAGTTGCGTTCAGGGGCGCATGGGTTGAGGCTTCAACAGAGGGATTTGGGGGTACACAGTCCTGCTCCTAACAGCCGCTTTCTGCCGTGCTCCTTAGAAGAGCTAGCTGGACCCCCAGGCCTGTCTTCACAGCCGAGGCAGATGTGAAGGTCATGGTCACAGGTGACGTAGCTCAATGATGGAAGAGGGTGCAGGGCGTGCTCAGACCCGGGCAGTCTGGTCCCCAGGGGGTTAACTCACCAGGCCCTGAGCCTCTGCAGCCGCGCTCAGCCTACCCTGACGCCCGGAGAAGCCACATCAGTAACTCAGGAGCTGTCTGCGCCAGACATACAGATCTGCGTGTCCTCATGATACAAATGGCATCCACCCCTGGGAGGAGCGGAACTGCCTGGCCAAGCGCCTTCCTCCAGGTCGGGAGAGAGGCAGGGGTCCGCGGGCCTGAGCCGGACTGGAGGGTGAGGAGGGATGGAGCACTCAGAGCCTGAGGGACCGCCAACAGCACCTGGAGGGAGATGTGGGGCAAAGGCACCGTGTTTAAGATGAAGCGTTCACACCTCATTTTTAAATGCTGAGAAGTTGCTTGCTCAAAACCACTTAAGAGTGGGGCTAATTAGGGATTAAAATCCTTGAGAGGGTGTGGGAGAGACAAAGTAAAAGGCAGAGACTATGTAGAGGGATTAACTTTAGCCCAGGAAATAGTCTCCTCTTTCAATTAAGAACAAGAAACAAGGAACAAAGGCTCGTGTACTCATGATGGAAGGAGCCCCCACAGATCACTGGCTCCGGTTTTGTAGGCATCGCTGGTGTGATGGTGAAGTGCATAGGAGAGCTGGGCCGTAAGGCTGGGGTGGGGTATGCAGAGGAGGGGCCTGCAGGGACATGGAGGTGGGAGTAGAAGGAGGTGGGAGGGGCCTGCAGGGACACGGAGGTGGGAGGAGGAGGAGGGAGGAGGAGGAGGTGGGAGGAGGAGGTGGGGGGAGGAGGAGGAGGTGGGAGGAGGAGGAGGTGGGAGGGGCCTGCAGGGACAGGGAGGTGGGAGGAGGAGGAGGGAGGAGGAGGTGGGGGGAGGAGGTGGGGGGAGGAGGAGGAGGTGGGAGGAGGAGGAGGAGGGAGGAGGAGGAGGTGGGAGGAGGAGGAGGTGGGAGGGGCCTGTAGGGACAGGGAGGTGGGAGGAGGAGGAGGTGGGAGGAGGAGGAGGGAGGAGGAGGAGGTGGGAGGGGCCTGTAGGGACAGGGAGGTGGGAGGAGGAGGAGGTGGGAGGAGGAGGAGGGAGGAGGAGGAGGTGGGGGGAGGAGGAGGTGGGGGGAGGAGGTGGGAGGAGGAGGAGGTGGGAGGAGGAGGAGGTGGGAGGAGGAGGAGGTGGGAGGAGGAGGTGGGAGGAGGAGGAGGTGGGGGAGGAGGTGGGGGGAGGAGGTGGGAGGAGGAGGAGGTGGGGGGAGGAGGTGGGGGGAGGAGGTGGGGGGAGGAGGTGGGAGGAGGAGGAGGTGGGAGGAGGAGGAGGTGGGAGGGGCCTGTAGGGACAGGGAGGTGGGAGGAGGAGGAGGTGGGAGGAGCTGATGGGAGGTGTATGTTGGAGGGGGCAGGAGGGGGCTGATGGGGAGGGGCGGTGGGATTTGGAGGGGGTGGGAGAGGAGGTTTTGTGGGGAGGAAGAGGTGGGTGCTGATGGGGATGGGGATGTTGCAGGGGTAGCGAGTCACTATGATGACTGATGGCTGGGTGTCCCTGGTGTGCAGTTGCTTTCCAGGGGAGAGATGCAGTCATGCACCAAATAGCTTCCTGCAAGCCCCCCCCCCCCGCCAAAGCTTGGAGTGATGGTGGGCTCAGAACAAGGCAGGCAGGAGCCAGGGCAGCATCCACCATGCAGAGGCTCCTTCTCTGCCTCCCCTGTCAGTCACGGGCCCTCCCAACTGCACCTCCATGCACCCTCCTCCCTCCCTGCTGCACCCCACGGCCACCTGCCTGGTGGTCCACTGGGCCCCCTCACTAGGAACACCTCTGAGAATCAGGAGAAAAGGGCTTTGGGGAGGTGAAGGAGGAAGAGGAGATGTGAGCCAGGTGTCAGCAGCTACTGATGCTGAGGGCCTGGCCTCCCAAGACAGCCCACTCTGCTCCGGGCTTGATCCTCTCCCACCTGCTCCCGGCCTCAAGGGTCATAGGATACATAGGGCCACAAAGGCATCTGATGGGCAGGTGTCTGTCTACCTGGCTCTGTTCAAGATGGTCATTATGGGCAGAATGCCTGGGTCCCCCACATTCACCTGTTGAAACCCTAACCCCCAGAGTGGTGTTGGGCATTGGGCCTTTGGGAGGAAATGATGTTGAGATCAGGTCATGAGGTTGGAGACCCCATGATAGGATTCAGGCCCTTCTAGAAAGAGACACAAAGAGCTGTCCCCACCCCACTCTGCCATGTGAGGACACCTGGGGGAGGCAGCCACCTAAAGACCAAGAGAGCCCTCACCAGAAGCTGACCTTGGACTTCAGCCTCAAGGACTTAGGACAGGAAATTCTGCTATTGAAGCCATGTCTCATGGTATTTTGTTATGGCAGCCTGAGCTGATTAGGACAATAACTTGTAATTAGAGAATAATAAATAATAAAGCAGGGGGCTCCAAGAGACTTAGCGCACATCTTTGTGAGTTTTACTATCAGGGTTACTCAAAGCCTGTTTATGAAGTCATTTGTTTCATTTTCCCCTTCATTTCATATTTTATATATCTTGCAAATATTTATTATAAGCATACATTTTTAAAAATGAAAAGATGTAAATATTTTTTATGTCTTATTTTAGAAGTTAGCAGAGAAAGCTCCGTCTGTACCCAGTAACTGAAAGGAGATGGTTTCTGGAATTGCATGCTAATTGTAGAGCTCAAGTTTTTGGTAGAACAGCCCAAAGGGAAGAAAGATTTTTATGTTCCACATACTTTGTCTGATCAAGGAATTCAGGGAAAATGCTGCTATAGAGAAGCTCGGAGCTGCCTTCCAGAAGGAATCCATAAACACTGAAGTCAGAGCCCCAGGCTGGCACAGCAGGTCACACCCGACCCTTGCTGGGGAAGAAGTGGAATGTTGTTCAAAGCGACTTTTCTTGCACTTTCCTTCCATGAAGGCTGAGGAGGTAGCAAGCATTCTCTAAAGCCTCGGAAGGACTTTCACACAAATTATAAAAGGGTTTATAGTCTCTAAGTAGAATGTTTCCTAAGAGTCTAACTTTATCCACGGACAAGCTGTGAGAAATGGAGGATGAGCAATGAAGGGGTGATCTCTCTGAAAGCATCAAAAGCCCCAGGTGAGCGATTTTTAGAGCAAATGCTATATATATATACATTTCAGGCAGAAAGTTCTAGAAATTGGTCAAATAGGAAGCAAACTCCTGCTTCCTGACTCCATGTGAATAAAGCTGAACCATCAGAGGCCCCAGAGGTTTCCCAAAGGACTCCAGGGCAGGAGGACATGTCCTGGGCTTCTTCAGGCAGGGCCACACCAGCATGCTCACAGAGGCCCCACCCAGCAGCCTCTGCCAGAACCTGCATCCTGTGGGTGAGGGTGGCCAGGAAGCTGACCCTCCAGCACTGCCAGCCTGTGCCCAAATCTCTTTGTGAAAAAGATAACCTTTTAGGGGCAGTGCTATTTCTGGAGGCTATCAGTGCCATAAGCTCTCTCTGAATAGCTGGGGAAATCACCCCTCCCTCCAGGACAGAGCGAGGCAGCTGGGGCAGGACTTCAGCAGGAGCAGCCAGGCTGGGCCCCGGGCAGGACACAAGTTATTTGTCCTGTGGCCTTGGGCAGGCTATGTCCTGCTCCTCTGCATTTCCTCAGTGCAGTTCAGAAGGAACCTGGTAGCCAGCTCTGCTCTGTTACTGCAGCAGGAGAGGATCCCGACAGCCATGAAAGCCCGCCAGGTCCAGTGGCACACGCCTGTCATCCAGCAGCTCAGGAGGCTGAGGCAGGAGGATCCTAAGTTCAAAGCCAGCCTCAGCAACTTAGCAAGGTTCTAGGAAACTTAGTGAGATGCTGTCTCAAAAAAAAAAAAAAAAAATTAAAAAGGGCAGAGATATGGCCCAGCACCCCTGGGTTCAATCCCCAGTACCAAGATAAAAATTTAAAAAGCCAGGGTGCTCACTTCAACCCATGAAAATGGCCCCCGCAGATCTCACTCTCCTTTCCAAAGAAGAAGGAGAAGATGCTGGTCAATGGAATAGGCTCGAAGAGGGCTTGGGAAAAATCAGTGATTACCTGGTTTATTAGGGAAAGAGGGCAGTCAGAAGCAGGGGCGTGCCCTTGAGCGTGCCCTTGAGCATAGATTAAAGAGAAGGTGTCTGCTGGATCCTGTCAGGCAGGGTGCACGCGGGCTGTGGGAGGCAATCAGCCTCTGGATTCCCAAGCCTTATGACCTGGTTAATTTTCACCTTCAGGGGCTTCAGCTTAGTTCTTTGCAGATGCACGATGCCAAGAGAGTCAGAGGTCGCTGGGGCAAGGCCTGGCTCCTGCTTGCGAGAAACATGCTCACCTGTTCAGACCCAAAGAGCGGAGTGAGAGACAAAAGGGCAGAGAAAGCCAGACTGTGAGACAGCCTGTGAGATCCGATGTCTGGGAGCAGGCACATGAGATGTTGCAATCGGCATTTTATCGCCTAAAGCACAGGATGATAGCCAAGGGTCCCTCCCGTCCTCGCTGGCTGAGAAGTGTGGGGTATGCAGTATTCGCAACCTCGCCCAGGTGAATTTTGCTGTCTCCTATCAGGTCATGAAAAGAAATGTACCTTAGCTGTCCCCAGTCCTTGGTCGGCAGCGCCCAGGCGGTCCCTCTCACCTCCTGTTTGTCGGGGGCTGTGCGCTGTCTCCTCCAGGGCTGATTCAGCCCCTTGCCTGCCCTCCTGCTGCTAAACGCTGGGATCTGAACACAGCAGCTCTCCCCTGGAACGAGCAACAAAGTGACCAGAGACCACCAAAGCTGCTGGCCAAGGCCATCAGGTCCAGTGACTCCAGTTTGCCGGGCCCTCCCCCTCCTCCTTGCTTTGTTCTTCATTTAGGAAACCAGCCCCTCGAGACGCCTCTTCAGAGCTCTTCTCTGGATGGGGACGGTGTTCCCTGGTGGCCGTCCACACTTGGCTCACACTCCGGGACCCTCAACTTGACGTTTAGCCTGACATTGGCCCTAGGTCTACGTGAGATTCGGCTCGTGGACTGCCTCCTCGGGGACCATGGTCAGGTTTGGGGGCCCCAGGATGACTCCCGGAGCCTCAAGGGAACCTCTGCTCCCCTGGGGCTCAGAGAAGAAGGCCGAAAACCTCTTCCTCATCCGCTTCTACCAAGGAGGTTAGGCGTGGGCGGCAAACTTGAGGAAAATGAGAGAGAAAGTGAGTTCTTTTTTGACAGGACAGAGAAGAAGGATGTGCACAAGAGGAGATTTATTTCCTCAAGTAAACATAACCCAGAGTATTTTTCTTATAGGCCGTATTCATTTACCAGTGCTGAGAAAATCATTTCCTATCATTGTCCCCACACCATAAGTCACATTCCGGACATCTTTATCAAGACCTGATAAGAATCAGGAAAAATGAGCCCCAGAGAGCCCAGATCCTCTGCTGCCAGAGTCTGGGAAGTCATAATCTTAATATGAATGGCTTAAATAGCTCCGCTAACGAGCTCATTCTTAATTCCCTACAACAATGGCAGCTCACAGCTCTTCATCAAGCCCAGAAGGACTCCGGCAAGATGGTGAATGATCCCAGCCCATTATTGGATCAGCGCACTGATTTATTTGTCACACTTCAAGGCATATCACTCTTAAAGTTTCTGTATTTTCTCCAGGGAGGAGGAGGGTGGGGGCACCTTCCACAGTGGACTTGATCAGGATTCCAATGATGAATTTGCCCAGTCATCTGTAGGAACACCAGTCCCCACCTGTCCCTGAGCCCTCCAGATGAAGGACACTGCCTGTCCTCCAGACGTTCTTGATCAGAACATATTTCTGGCTTGGTGTGGTGGCACACGCCTGTAATACCGGCAACTCAGGAGGCTGAGGCAGGAGGACCGTGAGTTCAAAGCCAGCCTCAGCAACTTAGCAAGGCCCTAAGCAATTTAGCAAGACCCTGTTTCCAAATTTTTTTTAAAAAAAGGGCTTAGCATATAGCTTGGTAGTTTACTGCTCCTGGGTTCAATCCCTGGTATCAAATATATACAAGGGGAGATTTGTTTACTTATATTTGTTATTTATTTATTTTTATGTATGCACACACACACACACACCCACACACACTGACTACTTGTTTTCCGTGCTCAAGCATCTTGTGAAATGAAAACTAATAATGCGGTGGTAGGGATGAGGCAGCACCGTGGGGAAGGGCGGTCAGCTGCTCAGAGAGGGTTCCCTCCACCCCCAGGAGCTCTGCTGTCTTCAACAGGCTTGGAGGAGGGGCCTTCCATTCTCTGACACAGGATTTTCCAAAATTCTAAAGATCAAGACAAGGTAATCTGGTAAAGGCAGCATTTGCTGTTAGTTCACAGAGAGATTAAACATAAAGTCCACGACGTTCCTGCCGTGCATTCCTGCCCGGACCATGGGGAGCCCCAGGGTCTCTTCTCGGGTTTCCCACTAGGCAACGGATTCAAGGCTGCCTGGGCACTGTGGGGGGGGCACCCTCTGTGCCCAGGTGTTAAGTGTGACTTGGAGGAGATGCTCTGGTCCCCAGGCCCGCCCCTCCACGGTTAGGGCCACCAGCTCTACCTTGGGTGCTGCTGTCCGTCTTGCCTCTATTGCAAGCAGCTGAGCAGGAGGAAAGGCCGCTTCCGGTGCATACACAATTCACCCCTCGGAGACTCACCAGCATCAACAGGGCCTGTGTGGTCCACGGGGAGCCACCCGGATCCAGGTCCAAAGATCTGGATGGATGCGGCCCAGGTGCCTGCACCTTACAACTCCCAGGAGATTCTGCCACACTGCAGGGAGGAGCCCCCAGCCCTCAGCAGCCCTGAGACCTCCACCTCTGGGCACTGGTTGACTTGGGCGCGGTGGGCATGTGCCTAGGACTCCGGAAGGCCCCCCAGGCTCCTGTGGCAGAGGTTGTCAGGGAGCCCTGGGCTCCGACCTTCTCAGCGATGCCACAGGCAAGTGTGATGTCAGGAGGGCTGCCTCCCTGGTTCCTAGGAACAAGGGATCCAGGGACAGCAGGGCCTGGACCCCTGGGTTCTTCCTTCTCCCTCCAAGCTCCCAACACTGTGCCCAGTGACACCCATGTCCCCAGAAAGGTGGCCTTCCTGGAGACCTTGAGTTTCATCCATGAGCCGCTGTCTTTGATGTGTTAATCGGATCCAGATTTTATGGGAACTAGTGCTTATTTTGAGGGAGTCTCCCCAAACTTTCAGAAAAGCGGATAACAAATAAGGGACAGACCCTTAGGTTTGGAGGCCCACTTGTGGCTTTCTTAGGTCCCAATAAAGAGGGTCCTGCTGCTCCCAGGTGGGCTTGCTTAGATTCCCGGCACCCTTGCGAAGCCCGGGTGTTTAGGGCGTCTGAGCCACAGCCTCTTCCCAGACTCTGGGCCGGTTTTCGACCTCAGCGTACACTGGGAACTATTTCTTCCCGACTCACAAGCTCAGGAAGGCTCCAGAGATAAGGTCATCCATCCTCACAGAGGGTGCACCCAGCTGGGCGCGAGGCCCGGGCTTGATATATGGAGTGCGTTTTGCCAGCACCGTGACAGTCATTAGAAATGGGCCCTGGGTGTCATTACCCCAGAGTCCTCCTGGTGAAGTATGTGTCCTCTGAGGAGCAGAAAGCATTAGCGCGCCCCGAGCCGAATTGGTCAGCTGAAAATACTGGAGTGCTTCATCCTTGGAAGGAAATAAAGCCATTTATTAGAGGACAGAAGTTCAGGATAATAGTTAAAGCAACCTGACATTTCCATAAATTAACGAAATGTGATGGTTGGCCTAATTCAACGTGTGAAAGCAGGGGTCTCTCCTCCCCGGAGCTCAGAGGAGACTTGGGGCAATGATGGGAAAAGTCAGGGGCCCAACGTCAAGGGGCTGGCGGTGAGCTCGCCCACAGGAACCCTGCGCACGCGCCTGCTCACAGGCGCGCTCCGTCACTCACAGTCTGGGGACTTGGCTTGGGTCCTGCCGGTTTCAGTGCCCTTTTCCTACCTGTGGTTCAGAGCACCCAGCCCCTGTGCATACACCTGGAGCCTAACTATGCTCCTCCAGCCTCCTCTCCCTTTTAAACTGTGAGCCCTGGGGAGCAGACCTCTCTGGGGGAGTCCTCCAGTTCCCAGCGGTCAGCACAGGCCTGGAGCCCAGGGGCTGGATGAACGCCCGCCAGAGCCTAGTGAGACCCTCTCACTCAGCAGCCTGCTCACAGATGCCTGCTGGAGCCTGGGATGGTCAGTCCCGGGCCCTCCTGCAGGTCTTGGGGGACGCCCTGCGTCCCTGGGACCGTTTCCTTCCTTACTCTGCAAGAAGCCAGTGCCGGCCGACACCCTGGAGGACAGGGTGAGAAGCACCTTTTAGGCACTGGTGCCCACCTCGTCCCCAGCAGGCCTCCCAGAGCCAGCCTTTATCATCCTGCCCACGATCAGCTCATAAAAGACGGAAGGTCGACTGACCACACTGATTCAAAGCAAGTCGCCCTTCCTCGTCTGTGTCTGGAGCTCAGGGGAAACACTTTGCCAGGAGCAGAATTTAAGTTGGGGTCACAGGGGCACCTAACGTCCTTGTCTGGATGAATGAAGTCGACAGCACCAGGAGCCCACAACTCGGCGGGGCAGAGGGGAGCCACGACCAAAAGCCAACAGTACGCGGACCCAGCAGGAATGAGAGATGATGGGGACACCTTCCACCAGCCCAAAGGCAATTACGCCCGGGTCCTGCACCTCCGTGTAATTAGGGCAAGACAGCCAGCACGGCTCGGTGCAAACACGCCGCTTAACTGAGTGATCACAACAAGATTAATGAGGCCGACAGGGAGAAAGGACTCCATTGCTCCCTTTGGGCATCGGAACCACTGGGTGCTGAATTAGTCAGGGCCTGTGTTGGTGTGCAGAGGGCATCATGCCAACCAAGGCTGCCGGCAGCCGGGCCCTCGGCATTTGCCCCTGGTCCCCCGGACACCTGGGCACTCTCTGAGGGCTCCTGTCCTGGGTGAATTTGCCTGCGATGCAGGATCTGCCTTGGTCCCTAGCCCCAGGCCTTGTCCCCAGGAATAGGGCAAGAGAAGAACTCCGGCCCCGTGTGCTCAGAGCCCCAAGATCCTGCAAGACCCTAAGCACGCCTCCCTCCCAAGACTTGGGTGCTGGTGAGCAGAAGGATCCCGGACGACCTTGAGTGGAACTGGGGCAGCAGGACCCTTCACGGTTCCAGCTTACGGAGGAACGTGACTTCTGACACCCAGGTTGTGTGGCAAGGTCTGAGATTCATGTTTTCTCCATCATCCCTAAAGGGTCCTCTGGAACCAACGGTTTTCCTAGGTGGTTGTCCCCAAGCCTGGGTGTCTACCTGGGGTGCTGAGAGACAGTAGGTGGACATCAAGGTGCTTTGTGGACATGCAGAGACCCCAGGAGTGCAGCATCTTGCCATGAGAAGCTGTTGCCTCTTCCTGCCACCCTCTCCACCATCACGGAGGACTCTGAGTCGGGGCTGGTTCCCCGGAACGTCCTTCCCACTCCGCTTACCTCCTGGCTGGACAGGGAGCCAGCAGCAGGCTGAGAAGCACCAGAACTCGATGACGTTCGTCTTCTCATTTCCTGGTTATTTTTATAGTTCATTTTGCTTAACACTGTTTACGACTGAAATTTTGTTTTCCCCAAAGGAGTTTGTGAATTAGAAAAAAGTGACTTAAATAAAACATAAACTACCTGGCAGCCCCCGTGATTGGGAGAGACTGACAGCTTGAAAGTCACAGTCCTGGGTCAGAGCACTTGACATCTGGTTAGGTGTCATCGTCCTTGATGGCCCACGGAAATGCCAGGTGTATGTGCAAGGGCAGTGGACAAGGGTGCCCAGAGACCCCGACTGCCACCCTCCCCATCTCTGCTGATTGGGCGTCTGCGTGCATTTGCTCAGGAGAAAGAGCTGCTGCAGCTGATGCTGATTTGGGGCAGCTACCCGAGTCCCCCAAGCAGGACGAGCTACAATCTAGGCTCTCTGGGCACAGGCATGGACATTGGTTGTGGCACTTGGACCCAGATGTCCCTCTGGGAGAAGGGGGTTCAGCCGCACTGCTGCTGGAGGATTCCAGGCAATAGCCACTGGGGAGCTGTTTTAACCTGTGTCCTCTAAGGGCACAGAGGGCACCGGGGAGCAAAGTGAGCATGTGGCTCCGGAGTCCCAGTGCCTTCAGCTCTGACATGTGACCTTGAACTTGTGCAGTCACCTTTGACTCCCATATCTGAGGATGGGATGAACCCGGTGAAGAGCAGCCCCGCTGAGCGCCAGGGTCACTCCCTGTGGTTCCTGCAGTAGGAGTTCAGGAGGCTCCTCCCTCCCCAGCCCGTCCTCTCTTGATGGACACCCAGAGCTGGACAACCACCAGGCAGGACCACGGCTCCCTGGCCAACCCACACCCTGCAACAGGAGCCACCCCCCGCCACGGGCCCCGCCAGGTCTCGCTGTGTGTGCTCAGCTGCCAAGTCTCTGCCTGCGGCAGGGTCCCCTTCCCGGTGCACTCGGCAGGGTCTGATCTCCAGATGTGTCGCCGTCACCTGCCATTTGAAGTTGAGTCAGCCATTAGAAGCTTCTCTGTTTCTATAAATATTTAAACCACCAATACTTGGTAATCACCTCGGTATAAAATTAGGACGGATCAGAGGATGTTGATTCACCCTGGTTATTAAGGAGGCAGCTTGATCTCTAGCGGAAGCGCTTCCTGCCAGGAGAGATGACATGTGAGCCAGCAGAGAGAGTTCTCCAAGTGAACCTCCCACCGCCGTGGCCTCCCACAAACCAACCCTGTCCTCCTCCGCAGCAGAACTTCCGGCAACTTCAGCAGCAGCTCTGGGCCATTTCCGGTCCCCCCTGGGCTCCCTCCTCTCACTCCACCCTCAAGGTGCCCTTGAGGAGGCAGAAACGCCAGGTGACCCTGATGGCCAGTCGTGGGCTTGGGTCTGTCTGAAATTACAGTGACTTCTTTCTGGTCAGGATGTGGGAATCTAAAAAGCAAAAATTAGGGGATGATGCTTCATTGAAAAGATCCAGCTCCGACCCCAGGTCAGCACAGCAGACGGTCCCCATCTGGACTTGCCCTCCAGTCCCTCACCCGTGACAGACACCACTGATCCATCACAGCCCTGCTTCCCAGGACCAGGATTAGGCCAGTCCAGGCGGTCACTCAGGTAACGGTGCCCAGCGAGACCTCTTTCTCTTACCAGAGCTCGGCTATGCTTTGTTCATTGGAATAGGAACTTTTTCCCCTGTAATGAAGAGATTGTTCCTATGATCGTGGGACTCTCGAGAATCTGCCATCAACCTTGACATGAACTCATCTCCAGTGAGTCCGGCTGGTGGGTGACCAACCCCAGCTGGACCTACTTGCTCATGAGGGAGCTGCCAGATGAAGACAGTGACAGGTTCAGGGATCCACAGAAGAGGGGCATCCTCACCGAGGGTCAGTGCGCCTCAGGCTTTTAGCCTGTGTCCACTCACCACCGCTCGCTGGTCTGAAGCAACACTGGCCGTCTTAGGGAAGGTGCTGGGCGGGAGCTGGGTGGGAAGGCTGTGGCCCTGGGCTCTGGTCTCATGGGAGAGCCACTGCAGCCCCCTCCTGCAGCTGGGAGAAGAGGGAAGAGTGGGTGGCGTCTGCAGCTATTGAAGGAGCGTGATCACGTTTCCCAGGATCAGGATTCATGCCCACGGCAGGACCCTCTGTTCTGAAGCACAAGCCGTGGAGACAGGGGGTGGGTTCTGCTCACCGCCTGCGGCCTGGGCCTCCACACACCTTGTTGGGCAGCAAAGGCCTCACGGGGCCTCTGTGATGCTCTCAGCGGCCAGCACCTGAGACCTGGACACAGGCTGGGCCCCCAGGGGAAGGCCCCATGGCTGCAGCCCACCTGCCTGGTGGATGAGGTGGCACCCAGGTCTGTCAACTGTGTCAGAGGCTTCTCAAGTGCCAGCGGCTCGATGACCTTCATCGCCCTTCGTCGGGTCTTATCTTCCTCCACTGAGGCTGCGAGAGCAAATACCGTGGACTGGGCAGCTTGGACCATGGACATTATCTCCCACAGTCTGAGGCTGGGAGTCCAAGATCAAGGTGCTGGACAATTTGGATCTTGGTGAGGGCTTTCTCCTGGGCTTCCAGACCCCCCCTCATGCGCACCCTCACACGGTGCAGGGAGGAGCCAGTCTCTTCCTCTGTGTACACACAATAATCCTGTCCTGCTCAGTCATGATCTTATCTAAATCTCATTATTTCCCCAAGGCCCGTTGCCAACACCATTATCCTGGGGACCGGGGCCTCGACATACGAGGAGGGGACAAGACGGTCAGTCCAAACTGTGCTCCGTCCCCGCCTTCAGAGACCACTGGCTTCACTGGGTGCTGGAGGGAGTGGGCCCCTCTGGAATGTGGGGCAGCACATCAAAGTCCTGGTTTTGTTGGTCGGGTGTGGCCGGGAGTCAGGAGTTTTAAACCGGATCCACGCAGCTCTGACTGCAGCCAGGTGGTCAGGCCCAGAAAAACCGCCCCTCCCCATACCTGCATGTCCTGGTCCTCCCAGGGGACCCGCTCCATCACTGGGAGAGCGGCGCAGGTTCTGGTGACCTGTCTACCCCCACTAGTGGTGTGGGCTGTGCTGGACGCCCACATGTCCCCGGGCCCTCTCCTGGTTCCCCTGGGTGGGGCCTGTGCTGCAGGCCAGGTGGCAGTGGACGGCTCTGCGTGGCTTTCCCAGGTCCTCAGGGGAGCAGCGTTGTGAGCCTGTGTGATCTCACAGCTCAGGCAGGGGCTGCTGTCCCCTGCTGGCCCAGGGAGCCCCTGACCTGAGAGCCACCCCACCTGCACAGCCCTATCCCGGCTGAGCGGCTGTTGGCTGGCTGCCCCCCAGGACGGCAGGCCTCTGACCAAGCACCAGGGCTGCCTCCCAGTGAAGCGACAGAATTGCCACGTGAGAGGTTTCCAGTTCATTTCTCTGCATTACCCGGGTCTGTGGGTAAACAGAAAAGCAATAATGGCTCTTGGTGGTGCTTAATTGGCATTAGCTGTGTTTTAATTAGTAAAAGAAAGAGAAGGAGGGAGGTGGAGGAAAGGGCCACCTCCTGCCAGGGCCCGTACATGCTTCCTGCGGGGGGCACAGCCCGGGCTCTGTGTATTGAACCGCCCATTGAGATGATCCATTCACAGTCTGCGTCTCCTCTGGATCTCAGCCAGGGCCCCCGGTTAACATCTCGGTGTAGGAAGAGCATTTGTTCGCTGAGTGGACGCCGAGGCCCTGTTGCTTAGCACCGTCCAACAGTCTGTGGGGAGAGGCGATTTCAGACATGGTCTTAGACTGGGAGATGGGCAGAGTGTGGAGGGACAATCCTGGATTCCAAGCAGGGACAGAACAGCTTGAGTCCCAACCCACCTCCAGGCAGCTGTGAATCTGGGACAGATGACCCCTTGTGTCTTGGTCAATTTTCTGTTGCTGTAACAAAATGCCCGAGACTGAGATTTGATAAACAATAGAGTTCTATTTAGCTCATAATTGCAGAGTCCCAGAAGTCCAGCAGCATGCGTCTAGCACCTGCCTGGCCTCTGGTAAAGGGTCTCCTTCCTGCGTTATAACATGGTCCAGGGGCAAGCGCAGAGGGACCTCCCACCCAGCCACCTCTACAAGGTCCCAGCCCCAACCGCCGTGAACACAGGACTTTGAGGATCACGCTTCCTCCATGTGAAGTGTGGGAGACACAGCTGACCCCAGCACCTTGCCTGCGGGCCTCCTGAGTGGGCCCACTGGACCTGACTGTGGGGGCAGGTGGGGTCATGGTGCCGGGGGGAGGGAACGGGCCCCATAGAACCTGTGTGGGCCGAAGTTGGACAGTGGACAACGAATCCAGCTCTTCTCTCCCCGAGGCCTCCCGTCTGAGACGCCAGCCGTCCGTCCCCCCAGCCTGGCCTGCAGAGGGCTGTGGCCTCCCGCTGAGCTCCCCCCCTCTCCGCACGCGGCACCAGGCAGAGGTGTTTCTCGGTTACTCAGTTTCTCTAAAGTCAATCAGGCCACCTGGGGACAACTCCTGGGTCCTCACTGTGGCTTCCCAGGCACCTCCTGCCCACCTCGCACCCCTGGGGAGCCCAGCCAATGGGGCGGCAGCAGGACGAGCTCCGCTCACCCCCGCAAAGTGCAGGTGGAGCAGTTTCTGGAAGCTTCCGGGGAGGGAAGAGCATCTGAGTGAGGATGACCCTGAGCGGGGTGCCCATGGGCGTGGGGTTCCCAGCCGAGTTCAGAGGCAGGTAAAGGCTCAGAAGGAGAAGCAGGGAAGGGCGTTCCAGACCAGGGAACAGCAGGGCAGAGGTCAGAGGAGGAGGGCAGTTCTGAGTGAGTGCCCAGCAGGACCAGGGTCCCCCCACCCCGTTCGGGGGACAAAGAGCTAAGGACCAAGGCTCTAAGGCTGGACAGCACTCCCTCAGAACGGTGGTGCTGGACAATGGCCCCCGGGACACAGGCTCCAGGGCACACACAGAGCTGCCTTACATGGGAAGGGCTCCTGGCAGACGTGGGCATGTGCAGAGGGAGGGTCCTGAGGAGGAGACTGCACGGGGTTAGTCAGGGTCCACAGGAGCACAGAGGCAGAGGGAGGCCTGGCCCACACAGAGCAGAGGGGAAGGTGGAGGTGGAGGCTGCAGTGCTCAGGCAGCCAGGGTGGGCCAGGAGGCACGGGAGTGGAAGACCCAGGAAGTTTTCTCTCCTGGTGGCACTGGGGAAAGTGTGGCTACCAATATCCTGATTTTGGAATTCTGCCCTCCAGAACTGTGGAAGGAGACATTTCTGTTTTCTTAAGTGGCACTGTTTTTGGTACTTTGCTACAGCAGCCCCAGGACTCTCCTACAGGTGATGGGAAGTGGAAGATCTGTAGCCGGAGGGTTTTAGCAGCTGGAAAATTCCCTGGGGGTGGGGGCCATGCCAGCTCTGGAAGCAGAGAGCCTCGGACCCAGGGGCTCCCGACCTGCGTCAGACCCTCCTCAGCAGAGGGTAAGCAGGAGAAACAGAGGTGAGGCTGCAGGGCAGGAGGGCCAGGTGCCCCCGGGGCTGAGGTGGGAGGGCCCAGTGGCCAGTCTGCAAGGGTGACCTACTGGGACCAGGGAGCCAGGGAGGTGCCTCTGAGGCAGAGGGGCAGAGGGACGGGATATGAGCTGGCAGCAGGCAAGGCCACCAGGATCACTGTGCAGAGTCCTCAGGGCCGGAGCCTGGCCACGTGAGGCCGCCCCAGGGCCCCTGAGCACCGCAGAGCAGTTCCTAGGAGAACTCCAGCCCCTGGCACACGCTCCACCTTCTCGCTCCACACACCCGGAGTCACTGTGCTGCTGGGTGTCAAGGCTCCTTCCACTGGGGGCCCCGAAGTGCAGGCCTGAGCCGGGCAGCTGAGACTCATCTGTGCAGGAAGACGGTGCTTCCACCCGGGCTCCAGAGAGGCTCCGACTTCCAGACGGTGACTGTCCAGAGCCATGGCGGATTCCACCAATGGCACACACACGTTTGTTATTCCTCTGTTGATTCCATTCAGCAAGGGTCCATTCATTCGTTATTCATTCCTTCACCTGCTCATGCATTCATTCAGTGGACACTGGCCCACAGGGCTTGCTGAGGACAGAGCAGGGGACAGGAGCAGGGCCCTCCTGCTCCAGAGCTGCGTGGCCCAGGTGGAGATTTCCAGATCTTGATTCTATCACTAAGTTGACCAGTTCACCCTCTCTCCCATCCAGCATCCAGTGACCTGAAAATGTGATCAGAAGAGCTCAATGACTCCGTCAAAGCCACTGACAGCAACGCTGCCCGGCCCTGCTGCCCACAGAGGCCCCAGCAAGGCAGAGAGCCAGCTGCCTGGGGAGTGCCCTGCACCCGCGCCTGGAGTTCTCTTGCAAGAATCACTCGACTACTTTGTTCATAGTGTCCTGGGAATCGGCTTTGTCCTCGTCCCTCTTGTCCCCAGGGACTAAGCTGATGAAGTTTTCTTCCTAACTGAGCCTGTTCCTGATGTGGAAGATGGCCCAGGCGGATGGCGAGACTCTCTACTTTGTCCCCAATTAGCTGTGCAATGGAAACAGCCAGTTTGTCTCTCACTCAGCTCACTGGGGACACGTGTGACAACTTCTTCTTCCCAGGGTTGTGGTTGGAGCCCCAGGCACACTTGCTCGGGAAGGCGCGGGTTTCTAAGGGCCCTCTGCTGGTTTCTGAAAGCTGCCCTCCCCCCACCGGCAGGTCGGATGCTCTTCTGTGACGCATGGCGCTCTCCCTGTAGCCGGTGTCCCATCTGGAACCAAGCAGGTCGCTGTGCCTTTGTGCCTATGTCTCTGCCTAGACCATCAGGTCTAATGAGAGGTCTGCCCACGCATCCCACCCCGCCCAGAACGGCGCTGGCTCTCGCACAGAATGCTGTTGGAGGAATCGAGAAGTGCGTGACCCCACGGCTGCGTCCACGCATTAGGAACGGGGTGTGCACTCGTTTCTGTGAAACAGCTAAACAATCAGATTCTGAGTCCCAGATGCAAGACAAAAGCCAGACCTGGCTTTGCAGATGGCGGCTTCTCCCGCCTCGTAACCCACCAGAGGGGAAGCAGCTACTTGCTTCAAACTGAGGCCACAGAGCTGAGCACACGCAGCCCAGGACCCATGGTGGCATGCTGTCGGTGGAGAAGAAAGGGTCACTCTGTGCATACCAGGATGAAACACACAGCAAGCGCCTGCCTGGCCTCCCGCGAATGCCACACTGCGGGCCAGAACCAGGAACCTTCCATGACTCGGGGAGGGGATAAGAAGCCCAGGAGTGACCCTCTCCCGTGGATTTCGAAATACTGAGCCAGAAGTATGCTTTTCTGATGGATCCTGATGAAGAAAGGGTTCCAAGATAGCACTCGCTGTCCTCCGACTCCCTTTCTGATGAGCAATAAAATGTTTGATTTTCTTCTAATAGATTTGTCATTTTACTTCAAGTATCCACTACTATTGACCCACGGAACCTCAATTTCAAAGCCATTAAAATCTAATTTTCCACACTGTGCCCCCAAGAGATTGACTAACTTTCAAAGAATAATTCATTTTCTTTAAGGAAAAAAAAACCGTATATCTCTATATTTTCTTTTTTATTCTCTAAAATAAGTCAGAGAGCATTGATGTCAGTGCCAGTGATTACCCTCCCCGGTGTCTGTCTTGCAAAAGAACACAGTGCTTCTCTGACAAGGTAAGCCCCGGCCACTGTGAGGGAAGGCTGTATTTACGTGGGGAACTGCCACTTACCCACGTGTCATCAAAGCGCACTGTCAGGTTCCACCATCAAGAAAGCAGGACAGGAAGCTCAAGGTTATTTGCTTTAGAAAGTAACAGACGTGTCAGCAACTAAGAAGAAAAAGGCTTCTGAGAGGAGAGTGTCTCCCTGCAACTTCCTGGGAGCCCAAGACCTCTGAAGTGTGTGTGTGTGTGTGTGTGTTTCCTAAAATGTTACACTAAACCTCCCACCTGAGCTCCTGAGATGGGAACGCCTGATGAGAGGCACCCAGGCAGGTGTCCATGACCCGTGCTCAGAGGCCCAGGCAATGGCTGGGAATCACGTGGACACTATTGCACAGGGGCCCCGTGAACTTACTCCTTTGGAAACACACACAGCTTGGGTCCTGGGACTGCCCAAAAGGACATCAGGGGACAAATCTGGGCAATGCAAGTCTGCTTTGGAGTTAGCAGTGTGGCCCCAGGTTAGTTTCCTGGCTCGGGTCCTTCTGCTGGGTCCCATGACATGTCAACATCGGGGGCAGCTGGAGTGAAGGAAGGTGTGTTCCCTGTGTTCGGAGGCTGGAAGGCAGGAGAATGTGCCTAGGTCGCGGGGACGTGAGCCTCGTTCTACAGCTGCCCTGGCTTCTTCCCATCACCCGGCTGCCTGTGCACCCTGACTCCCAAGAAGCCTCTGCCCTGCCTTGAAGAGTCAGCAAAGTCACACTGGAGCCTGGACCGGGTGACAGCAGCCTGGACTGCAATGTGGTCGCACTCGTTGTGCGCTGGTTGGACCACGGAGCTGCCCAGCCGTTCTTACCGTCTCCTGAGACCAGCTACCTCCAATGAGCACGCCATCCCATGGTTTCCAGAAGCCTAATTCCAAAGGGTCAACCACCAGTAGATGAAGAGTCTCAGCTTGGTGGCCTGGTGCTGTAAAGGAGGGTCGAGGAGTCCCACGTGATCAGAGAGATAATGGGAGGGAACAGACCAGACTCAGAATCTCTGTCCCTGGGGGAAGGGACATTCACAGCAAGAGGCTGAAACCTGCTGGAATGCCATTCATGATTCTCAAAGGACACATTTCCCCAAATCTTGGTATATCTGTGTGGATTTGAAATGGGACAGATACATCCAAAGAGTTGCGCTGACCTTGGGAGTCCCCAGAGACACAGAGACGTAAGTTCTTGGTCTCTTGGTCCTTCATTCTGTGTAGACTCCAGTAGGTCAGTTCCCCTGGAGCTGCAGGAAGTCCCCTCAGGCTCTCTGGCTCCTGAGAGCGGCCACAGGGTACCCAGGGAGGGCTACGAGTGAGGACCCTGCGGGGGGGGGGGAGGGGCTCCCAACCCTGGTTCCATGGAGCCCTCCCTGTGCAGCTGCCAACTGAGCCCTCCCCACGATGTCCCCTCACATCAACATGGACAAGAACAGCATTATCCCACCCAGTGGTGGTGAGGGTTCAAGGTGACTGTGTGCCCACCTGGGCCCCAGCATGCAGCAGACATGGGTGGTGACGTGCTTGGTGAGCGGAGGGTGGAGGGGTCACCATTGTTCTTTGTGATCTGGAAGAAGCAGCAGGGATCCGGCTGAAGTCAAGGTCTCCCTCACAGCCGGCTCCAGGCAGGGCCCTGAGCAGGAGAAACGGAGCCCTAAAGCCACCCAGCAGTGATGTGCTCCTGCACCAAGGGAGCAAGCAGAGGGAGGGAGAACCGCGAAGGGCAAAGGAGCCAAGAACAACCGCAGCAGCCGGGGCCCGGCAGCGCCTCCTGCAGGAACGTGAGCGAATCACTCTGCAGGGCGCAGGGTCCCTCCCAGGGCGAGTCTGCAGCCCCACCAGCACCCTCCTCCATCCCTGCTGCTGCTGCTGCAGGCACTCAGCCCCTCTCAGAGCACCCTCAGCCTTCACTGGGAGACGTGGCGGACCTCAGTGGTGTTTGAGGTGCAGAATCCTCCTCCTCAAAAGGATTTCAGGAGGTTTGATCTAATAAAACACAAAAACAAGACAACTCAGAATGAAGGTGTGGGAGAATGCTTTGAAGTTGCCCAGGGAGGCTTCCTGGAAGCACTTAGGCGGACGCTGCATGCCCACACCTGCACGCCTTGGCATGACGTCGTCGGGCATGACGGTGCTCCCGTGGAGAATGGCAGCGGTGCTTCAGGGGGCTGGTGATTTCCACGCATCAGTTCTTGACTCCCCACCAGACGCTCTCTTCTCATTTCACAGATGCAAGCAGGCAACTTGGTGGGGCGGGGAGGTTGCTCAAGGTCACATCACTCAGTGTGCAGAGCTGGGACCCAAACCAGACAGCCAGCTTGTCCCCAGCCCCAGCCCCTGTGCTGTCCTATGAGCCATGAAAGCACAAAGTCTTGCCTTAGCATCTGTCTTCTGCACACAGATGATACTCAATAAATGCTCTTATTGCTATGATGCCATTATCAAGCTCCTGGTGACTTTGTTTGGCTCAGGTCCCCTCGGGGGCATTCATTCATTCGGGAGGGGCCGCAGGCAGAGCCTGGGACCAGGGCACCTCTTATCACAGCTGAACCCTTAGAAATGTGCATCACGCCGAGTCTGCAGGATTGCGCCTCCAACCAAGTTGGAAATTTAAATTCTCATTAAGCAGAAGAGTCTGTTCCACACTTACTTCATCTGGGCGAGAGGGGCTGGAGAGGGGGCTGGAGAGCGCGCAATCAGACGGAATGTGCTCTAGAGGCTCCGGAGGCAGACGCGGAGGAGGCAGCTGCAGCCGGATGGCTCCCTGGGTCTCAGTCCCCTCCTTCAAGACCATCTGCCTTCCCAGAAAGACACACTTCCTGACCAGTTCCACACAAAGCTACTCCCATCTTACACACACACACACACACACACACACACAGAGTCTTCTCCCAAGGCAAGATTCCCACGTGTAATCAATATCTCCATGCGTCCAAGTCCATCTGCATGGGTCAGCTAGGGAACCTAAATCTGGTCTGAGGAAATCCCCAGAGCCCGGGATGTCTGAGCGTGGGCAGGTGCCTGTGTTCACGTGCCCAGCGCACCCCAGGCCTTCTCCTGAGGCACAGTCAAGAGCACTGATTCGCTACTTGTTGGGCGGTGGCATCTCTTTCAGCTGGAAGGTGAGACTTCAGGGACCTACCCGGCTGCTCCGGTGCCACACAGCCCTGGGCACCATGGGCGGGGTCTCACACACAGGGCGGCCCCATTTCTGCTGTGCCCCATGTGCCAACACAGCCACAGGGTGTCCCCTGGCAGCTCTGCTTTCTGCTGCCCACAGATGAACCTCCGGCCTATCCTTCAGGCTCCCTTGTCCGCAGCTTCTCCTTGGTCTCTCTCCATGCCCAGGCTGCTGTTCGCCATCTCATGGGCCGGGCCCATCACCCACCGCCACATCGTCTGGCCACTCTGCTCCCCGGGAACCCAACTCTGAAACCTCCTGGCCACACGACCTGCACAGCGCCTAGTGCCACCAGGACAGAATGACTTCATCCTGCCCCTTCACCGCAGGCTCCCTCCTCTTTCCAACAGGTATCTGAACCCTCCAGGGTGGGAACCCCTTCAACAGGGGAGCAGAGGGCCAGAGTGGCCTGGATCTAGAGTCAGAAAAGGTGAGTCAAGTCTAAGGGCCTCTGAGCTGACTCTCCCTCCAACACCACCCAGTCATTGACAGGAAGCCCAGGCAGCAGAGTCCAGAGGAGCTGGCTATTAGGAAAGAGGAGTTTGTATTCCTGAGTTCTGAGGTACACTAAGGGCAATGGTTAATGACATGCGAGAGTGTTAGTCTGTCTGTGCTGCTATAACAAAACACCTGAGACTAGGTAAATTATAAGTGATGCTGGAGTCTGGGAAGATGGTGTTTGGAGAAGACTGCTCTCCATTTCCACACCAGAGCCTTGCTGCTGGTCCTCCTGAGTAGGAAGGCTGTGTCCTCCTGTGGTGGGCAGGACAAGAGCACACTGTCCTCTACCTGTAGCCCTTGCATGGGGATACTGATGCCACTCACGGAGCACAGCCCCCAAGACTCCACCCTTCGGAGGACTCCGCCTCTTGATCCCACGACACGGAGCAGAATAGGAGTTTTGGAGGGGAACATCATCCTTCAATGGGGTCAGGGACATCACCCTCCATGGACCATGAATCGAGTTAAAGGGCACACAAGTGACAGCACACCCCAGAGGCTGTTCTCTGGGCCCAAATCCTCTGCGCTGACTTCACTGTGCTTTTCCGGGCCCAGTTGGAACAGCAGAGGGGAAAAGCAAAGGCCCTGGGGGAACAAGCAGTAGCCCATGGTGGCCTGCTGACTCCGGCCCTCACTGCAGAGACGCATCCTGAGACCCTGACACAGCTGACCAGCGGCTGGCTCCAATGTGGCCAGAAAGAGGTGGTCACCACTGCCCTCAGGACTCAGGTTCTTCCCACCACCTGGGCTGCCACAGCAATGCCCAGGGGACACCAAGGGCCTGGGTCAGGGAGCACCCACACTGCCAGGCCAGCCAGGGAGGGTGGGTCCCCTGCCTGGGTCAAGTCCTCCTCCCACCACCTCCTGCCAAAAGGCACGATCCGATCCGCTGCCTTCCCTCTCAAGGGGTGATTTGTATTCCATCACAACCGCCGACTCCAAACGAAGATTCCGCTTAATATTTTTAGTAATGATAACACTTTGTAGGACAAGTGCTTTCAAAACTCCGAGTTGGAGGATGTGGAGTGGCATTTCAACATGGAGATGTTACACAGGATTCACTGGAGCCTGGTAAATGTCAAACACTTTATCCGCTGGTAAAGTGGCATGTTAGACATCTTTTCCCCCAAACCTGATTAAAACAGAAAGTGCCTTTTGCATATTCGTTTCCGTTTTATATTATGCTAGCTAAGCGGGAAAGAAACAAAGAGAGGCTGGTGACGGGGCAGGGAGGCGCGGAGCCCAGGGCTGGAGGCCGTGGCTTATGTGAGAGGGCAAAGGATGAGGCCTGTCGCTCAGAGGCCCGCGAGGGACAGCGCTCTTAGAGCAGAGAACACTGCTGCGGATGGGTGGATGCTGGGGAAACGTGCTCCGCGGGCAGCTGGACTGAGCTGCTTGGGGTGACCAGCACGTCTCTGTCTGCAACAGTAAAGCCCTCCCAGGAAGACAAGAGCTTGGGGTGTAGCGAACCCACCCACCCTCGGGTGGCATCTGCAGGTCTTCCACTCCCGTCCAGCGGCTGAGCGCTCCTGACAGGCTGCACCCCGACCACCCAAACAATAAAACACCAGGCCAAGTTGAGCTGGGGCTGGAGCCCTGGGGAGGACGCAGAGATCCAGGGGCCACGCCGTGGAGAGAGAGCACTGCGTGTCTGCGAGGACTGCCTGCTGGCTGCTCAGATCCCACCCTGCACCCACCTGCTCCCCAGTGCAGGCTTCTCTCTGATGTGACTGTCCAGGAGGCCTGTGGTCAATGACGGTCCTTAGAGTCCATCTGCTATCACAGGGGAGGGCTGCTCAGAAAGATACCGCGCACGCGCGCTCCCACCCATGCACACCACATACCCCCTCTGCACACGCGACGTCGACATGCTCACATCACAACATACAACGTGCTAGCGTTTTGTCAACTCGGGTGAACGTTCTCTGGGTGAGGCAGCTGCCCTCCCGCAGGCCCTGCATCAGCGTGCGGACGCCCGGCCGCTCCGCAAGGGCTGAGAGCGCGCAGAGCAACCCTCCTGGTCCTGTGCGCGGGCCGGCCATTCAGAAACACAGGACGTTAGGAAAGCAGCAGTTGTCAGTATAATTCTTTCAGCTGCCAACGCGGGGGGAGAGGGGAAGAGGTAGCCAGCTGGAATTATGCAAACGGCGAGGTCCCTGTGCCGAGTGGAAATGCACGTTTTGTGATGTTTGCAAGGTTTCCATCATATTAATGTGCCTTCCGAGCATCCTCCTAGGAAATTGGGCATTTTTCCGCCCTGTGATTTTTGATGTGGAAATTGCCCATTGCTCTCGTGTCACATTACGTGGGAGAATGATATGCAAGGTTACAACTCGCTATAATCGGGAGGATATAGACATGAGCAGAGCGCACGAGGACTCCCTTTGAATTGGAGAACCACAGTTCTGAGTTTATGGGGCCGACTGATACTTTCTAAATGGGCTTTTGAATTTAACTTAAAAATGAGAGTCCTCTCGCACACAGTCTGAATACACAGGGCTGATTAACTCAAAGTGGCTGTCGCTGGGGCCGTTGCTCCTGCGCTGACTTGAGGCCTTTGGCGAAGTCGGTGCTGGATTACTTTCCTCCCCTCTGGCGTTTCGCAGTTTAGTCCTTCTCTTCTTGGGATAATTTGATTTCTTTTTTTTAAGGCAATGTTTGTTCAGAGCGTGAGACAGACAAAACGCAACTCCTGCTTTTCCTCTGTGTCCTCTGTGCCAGTGTGTGGGCGTGTGCACCTCCGTCCTGCAGCGCGGGCTTCCGTCTCCACAGGAAGCGCAGTAGGTGGAGAGACACACTGAGAAGCGCAGGAGTCTCTTCCTCAGGTTCCTCATTACCCTAATCACTTGTTGGAAATTGAGGAACACACCCACTTTGTTTAATTACAGAGAAAATAGATGTAGAAGATACAAAAACAAAGTGGATACTTACCCAAGGCGCAGCTGAATGGAATTGCCCCGGTGCTGGCAGAAGCTGGGGGTCACCCAGCCGGGCCCAGATGAGCACCTGCTCTCTGTAACCTGCAGGGCGTGGGGAGGTGGGGGCATGGGGGGGTGGGGAGGTGGGAGAGATGGGGAGGTGGGGGGCGTGGGGAGGTGGGGGGCGTGGGGAGGTGGGGAGGTGGGAGAGGTGGGGAGGTGGGGGGCGTGGGGAGGTGGGGGCTGGGGAGGTGGGGGGGCGTGGGGAGGTGGGGGGCCTGGGGAGGTGGGGGCCGTGGGAGGGCGACTCACCACACCCCAGTCCTGCCCCTGCAGAGGAAGAGGGAAGCTGAGCCCAGACCTCCATAACCAAAGGCAGGAATGATGGCATCTTAACGGGACTTTACAAAGCGACTTTTTATAATTGCATCATCTTTTAAATTCAATTGGACATCAAACAGATTTTTCCAGGCAGTGAGTCCATTCTATTCCCCAAAATGTGCTGTTAGTCTGTAGATGTTCCAAGACAGGCTTCCAAGGGGGAGTGGGGGACTTCATCTTGTGGTTCTGTGGGACGGCAGTCTTCCTGAAGACCAAGAGGGAGGGAGAATCGCTCATTGTACAGGTCAGGCCTGGAAGTGTCTAATGTCACTTTTACCCACACTCCAACAGCCAGAATGAGTCCCAAGCCCCACTCCCCCCCCCCCCCCCCGAGCTGTCTCTGCCACAGCTTGTTGATGGGGACATGATGGTGGCATTGGAGGCCTTTCATGTAACAACCATCTGCCACTGTCACAGGGGCACTGGGAGTTTCCAGTTTCAGGTCCCCAGCAGAAAATGGGGTTCAGGCAGTGCATCTACTCCCAGAGTAGACTGGGCATTGCCAGCACGGCGGCAAGGCCTGAGCTGGGGTGGGGGACGAGCACCTGCCCGAGCCAGCCCACAGCTCTGGGCTCAGCTTCCCCTCACTACTGACCAATGCCGCTGCTCCTCGGGTGGCCCTGCGTGGCACAGCAAGCCCCTGTGTGAGTGGGCCTGTGTGGCCCGCCGCAGGAAAAAGGGCATTAGGGTCTCCATGCTGTCACTGAGCCACCTCCGTAAATGAAAAGCCCGAGGGGCTGTCAGTCCCTTCCCTGGCTCTAAGTCAACCCTGAGGCAGGAAGACAGACACCTTACACACTTGCTCTGTCCCCTCCCTGTCACTGCCAGAGACTGTCACACACATTCTATTTGCTGTCACCCTCAATCCAGCCACTCAGCTCAATGTTTGTGCCCACCGTGGTCGTACATAGCGTCCAGAGGCGCAATGCCATGTTCAGGTCCGGCTCCAGAGAGCAACGCCCCAGGAGTAGGTGCTGGGCTGGGAATGAGCACTCCTGCCCATCTGCACCGCTCCTGGGACCCCTCTCAGGAGTTCTGCACCTTCTCCCGTCGTCCTAAGGACACTCCTGTGGGCAGGCAGAGCAAGTGCGGTTATTTCTGTCTGACTTATGAGGAAGTAAGGACCAGAGTTGGAATTGGCTTGCCCAAGGACACACAGCTGGTGCACGGTCGTGCCAGAATCCACATCTGCAGCTCCTCCAGCTGCCTGATACTTCCGCCCTTTATCTTGAGTGTGAGGTTTTGAAAATCTTTTTCAAATTCAAATGTGCACATCCAGGAAAGGAGGGTGACAAGAGCTGAAAAACACAGGCAATCATCATTTGTCCCCCTGGAAAACACATGTTCCTCTTCCACTGGTGTCGCGCAGTAGGACTCGCAGGGGCCCGGCGGGTTCCAGACACAGAGCAGAAGCGGCCAGCACCTACGGGCCTCAGTATTTCCTGGAGAGGGGAGGCCACAGCAGTGACCTGCATGCGTGATGGCAAGTGGGACAGGCACTGTGCTGAGAGGAGCAGGATGCTGTGCTGTCCCAAGAGGGACAGAGGCCTCCCCTGTGTGGAGGGAGGCTCCCAGGGGAAGGGATGGGTCACCTCCCAGAGGAGAGCGGGTGGCGCTGGGCAGGTAGAGGCCCAGAGGGTTGTCTCCCCCGGGAGAGGGGCTGAGCCCGCAGGAGGCTGGAGGGGATGCTTCCAGCAGGGAGGTCAGGGTGGAGGGGTGGTCCTGAACACCCAAAGGGCAGCCTCCGGAGGGCTCTGGGGAGGGGGCCACAGCACTAGGGATTTGGACTTGTTCAGGGGTCTGGGATGTCGGGAGGACTTCGAGCAAATAGGGTGACCTCATCTATTTTCAAAAAGCACTTGCCGGTGCCCAGCGGGAATGGGAGAGAAGGCGAGAGTGGGGATAGGGACCCCAGGCAGAGGCCAGGGCTGGGAACAAGGCCACCCTGGAGGGAATATCTGAGCTCTGACTCCGAGCCGTCTTTTCCCCGGGGTCCCAGGTGGCTCCTGCAGACAGAAGCCACCATGTGACCAGCAGGCAGGGATCCGTAGCTCCAGCTGTGCCGGCACATCTGCAGGGACCTCAGCAGCTCCCTCCCTCCACAGTAATAGATGGCCCTGGAAAGAAACCAACGTTCCAGATGGAGATGGCCAGTTTAATTTGCGGCTTCTGAGTCTGCACAGATACAGTGTTCTGTCATTAAGGATTCATTTAGACTTATCTTAATAGGAAACAATATAACTCAGCCAGACCCATAAATGACAAATTGCCTGCCCTCAAGAGAAATCTTAGGGCAAGAGACACACGACTTTCCACCACTCGGTCCTGTAGTTAATTTCCACATGGCTGACAGTGCCTCATGGCGTTCGGAATGATGGACACTCTCATGCTGTCCTTCTGTCCAGGTGCTCCACGGGAGGGACCTCTGGCACTCTGGTACCAGGTTAAAGAACTGGCCAGATGGCACACCACGAAGCCACGCCACTTCTTGGTCATAAGAATGGATGAAACCAAAGGCCAGGGAGGAATGGGAGAGATGATTTCCCAGTCGCCCAGAGGCAGACGTGCCAAAGGACAGCCCAGTTCTGGGTGTCAGCATGGCCTCCAGGGCCTCAGCGTCCCGGTCCTTCTACCAAGTGGAGACCGAATCGTTTAGGGTAAAATGGTGGAACCTGGGATCATACCGGCGGGACTTTGATCTCTAGCCCACCACTTACCCAAGCTTTAGAACAAGGCCAGGGATGATGTACTTGGAGGCCAGCCTGGGTCTGATGCCAACTCCAAGGCCCTCAGAAAAACGACAAAATTTTTAAGCCCTGATTTTATTCTGTAAGAGAAAAAGAAAGTGACTCATCCTACCTCATTGGCTCATTCTTAGATTTAAATGAAATCATGCTTATAAAACGTCTAGTACAGAGTCCAATACCAACAGCAGCACTGACGGGCACTTACAGCCACTAGCCGGGCTGGGGGCCATAAGTCCCTGTGAGGGCACTCTTAGTCTATCTCAGACTAAATTTAATGAAAATGTGTGCAGAATGCCTGCTTGAGCACCTGGCACGTGATGGTGTCCGCAAACCGTTTCACCCCCTGCTCTGTGTACCCTGTGAGCACATCGCCCCACGCCAGAGAGAGCTTTCCAGCCACGAGGAAAATGCGCATCTTCTGCTCATCAGCTAAAGAGTTTCCAGGATTCCAAGCCTAGACCCTGGGGCAACCTGAATGCCTCACCCTCCAGGGGCAGCGTTGACAAGGGAGAAAAGCAAGTTGGCCGCCGCACTGTCTAGATGTCTGGATGGCCAACCCGACTCGGGGACTCTCACTCCCTCTTAGGTAGAGAACGTGACCTAAGAACCAACCGGGACTCCGCCCATCTCAGGGCCCAGCCTGTGTGTGGACACTGCCAGATCCTTCTCTCTGCCGGACTGGAGTGTGGAGGTCGAGGAAGATGAGGTCGGAGGGCACAGAAGTGGCTGAGAAGTTGAAATGCCGTCTTGTAAGTGAAAACGCAGCAGGGAGACGTGTGAGGGCACGTGCTGGTCACCTGTTACTCTCAACAATGTGACTGGAGGAGGGGTCCTGGAGGTCACCTGCTCGTCACAGTGGTGTGACCCCAGCAGAATGACTGGTGCGAGCAAACGGAAGGGAGGAAGGGTCCTGTGGGGGTTATGTTGCATTCAGAAGAGAAGAGGTGCCCGATGTGGTGCGCGCCCGTAACCCAGGCCACTCAGGAGGACAAAGGAGGGGATCCTTGTGCCCAGGAGCTTAGAACCAGACTGAGGACTGCAAGCCCCTCTCTTTCACCCCCTCCCAACCCACACACAAACAAGCCAAAATCAGGGTCTGTCTCGGTCCAAATTAGATGAAATGTGTGCAGAAAGCCTGTGGGGAGGAGATGAGTGTCCACTTCAGAGGCTGACCCTGCTCTGAGAATGGATCTGTCGACCCCATCCGGAAAAATGCCCCTGAGGCATGCCTGGTGGGGAGGGCAGAAGGGAAGCCCCATGCACCCTGCAGAGGGACAGCCCCTGCCCTGCCAGGGCCCTTGGTCCCCTTCCTGACTCTGCCATGACCGGGGACCCTCAGCAAATCCAATGCTCTAAGAAACCCTTTGGCCCCCTGACACAGAATGACAGCCCCATGTCCATCCCCCTTCACTGGGTCATGGTTGCCTGTGCAGAGGGAAGAGGGGAGTTGAGAGGAGGGGGATGTGGCCCAGGAGTCCTGCAGTGGTGCAGCGGCTTCCCAGCTCCGCACTGGAGGAGTTTTGAAGGGAGACGGCCTGGTGCTCCACAGGGGGCACTGCGTCTGCCCCAGGAGAGGGGCACAGAGGGCTGCTTGCACCTGCCCGGCCCCTGGGCAGCCTCGCGGGGCACCACGGGAGGCCCTGAGATCTCCCGCTAGGTGTGACAGGCACCTTGTAAAGCACGCACCCTCCTCTGTGCCAAGGCCAGAGCTCTGCAGAAGATGGCCGGGTGCTCCGCGGTACAGGTGAGAGAGCCAAGCCTGCAACGGAGGAGTCTGTCCACTACAGGGAGCCCCGCTCTGCACGGAGTCAGACATCACCCACACGCCCAGGGTGTGCTGCGCCACGCAGACGCATCGGCCCGGGAGGGCAGGCGTGCTGGTAGACTTGGGAGCGCACCCAGCCTCTTCCCACGGGCAGGTGCAGCCCAGAGCAGAGTCCTGAGAGGAGGCAGTGGACTCCTCAGCGACTCACACCCAGGACGTCCAGTGCTTGCTGGTAAGAGCTGGTGTGACGTCCGACTCACTGGGGATCACAGTCCATCCACGCAGCCAGTGGTTCCCAAGTACTTATTGCAGGACTCATCCCCCACCACGGACCCTTCCTCCCGCGAGAGGAGCCGCCACAAGCACAGACAAGAAGGGAACTTGCCCGTGGAGCTTCCTTTCTTGCAGAGAAGCAAGGGCAGGACACACCATGAGGCACAGATCACTCCAAGCGAGTTCTGGGAGAAACAGCTGGGGTAGGTGAGGGGCAGCTGGGACGCCTGAGGGGGGAGCAGGTGGGGGGTGGACAGCCCGGAAAGGTCCCTGCAGGCAGAGGAAGGGGCGAGTGCCGACGCCAGAGCTGGAGCAGCCTCACGTTGTTCCTGAGACCAGGAGGTCGGTGCAGCTGAGCAGAGAGAAGGAGACGTGGGGAAGAAGAGGCAAGTCCAGGGGGCCGGGCACCAGTGGGGAGCGGAGGGCAGGCTCCCGGGGTCCAGTGGCAGTGGGAGGGAGCGCATCCTAAGGTTGGACAGGAACTGGCTAAACCTGCAGCCCCTGGTAGTGAGGGTGGTGCAAATTCCAGGTGACAGGCAAGGGAGGGTGATGGGGTGGCGAGTCAGGGTGCTTTGACTCTTTGCTGCAGGCTTTATGCGAGGGGGTGGAGTGCAGGGATGACGGAGGGACGAGGACAGCGCGCTGCAAGGGGTGGTCTGTGCTGAAGCCCTCGCTCTGACCCGGTGCTGAGGTGCTCCGGGAGTGTCGTGGGAAGCATGTGCCAGGCTGGACACTGCGGGCGGGTGGCGGCTCGACCCAGGGAGTCAGAGCGCACCCATTGTTATCGCTCCCCGGAACGACTCATCCCCATCTCTCCCTCCATCTCTGTCCCAGCTTTCTCCTCCATAAACCACAGTCTTTAAAGGTAATGCTCTGCACAAAGCCCGGGCAACCCACGATTAGACACTGTTATGTTTTTTTCCACCTAATTGAGTGAGTGGTTAAGAATTTAAGACATTTTATGGCACTTATTAATCTATTGTCAGTCTTTAGTTTTATAGACGGGAACCAGTTAAGAGCCGAGCTGTAAAACTTCACTGTGGACCCGAGGCCTGCCATGCAGATCACAGGATTAACGGGGGTGGCGGGGAGAGGGGCAGGAGGAACGCCAACTCCGCTCCCGTGCGCAGGTCAGAGGGGCCTCTGCAGCCCCCCCAGCCCCTCCTTCTCAACACACATCAATCAACTCGTAATGAACTGAGCAGAGGCTGTCCACCACGGGGCTGTGAGGACGGCTTCCTCGGGAGTCCACCGGGCAGCTGTCCAGGAGGGCTTCGGCCTTCCCAAAGGGCAGTGTGGATGGGGATTCTGCAAGAAGACCACCACACAAGTTAACCCACCCTATTTCTGGGGTTACATTTGCAGTGGTCTCACAAATGAATCAGACATCACATCCAATGAAGCACTGGTGTCCCTTCGAGAATCTCTGATGGCAGGGACAGGTCTGAGTAAGTCCTACCTCCAACACGCACCCGTCTGGTCCAGAGATGCTCCTTGGGGAAAGATTCTGCCAGAAAAAGTTGTCTGTCCCTCTGGACAGGGCAGGAGCCATGTCTCTAACCCTCCACCCTGTAGGCCCACAGTGTCCCCTCCACACCCCCTGACATGCTCGACCGCCACCTGTGCCCACCCCTCAGATGTTCAGTCATTACTTAATTGGTATCAGGAACACAGAGAGATGCTTTCTTCTCAAGGAGACAGGGACATGGACACCGGAGCACATGAGGTGAAGACAGTGTGGCAGGGGGACGGCGGTGCACTCCTGGGCACAGGCAGCCAGGCTCCTGCTTTGCAGAGGAGGCAGGTCTAGGACCAGGCATGGCTTCCCTAGAGACCCTGCCTTGAGGTTGGACTGTAGGATATTGCCACAGACCATGAGCATGACAATCGGCAAGAGTACTCCACAGGCTCCAAGCACCGCCCCTGAGGGAGGGTCCTGTCCAGCTCCTCGGCACTCTGCTGGCAAACCAGAGGGCCAGCCACTCCCTTGACTGTGAACTTGAAGCTCCAGCCCCACTATGAGCACCGTCACCCAGGGAGCTGCCCGCTCCTGATTCAAGTCCTGCCTGTCCCAGATAAACGTCAGGTTACAGTTTGTCCTTGATGTCACAGGGTCAACATAAGACCATCACATGGACACCCAGTGAAACCATGACCAGGGGCTGGGATCACGGCAGCATGCAGGCACCTGTGTGAGGACTCCCATGAGAAACCCTCTTAGAAGATGCTCTGGGCCTCTCCGTGAGAGGCTGAAGGCTTCCGGCCTCTCGGAGCACTGATTTTTCCTGCCTACAGGGAAATTTGGAACTAAGTTTTTTGCTCCATTGTCGGAGGTCGACCTGGCCTAAGAACTTCTGAGACACAATTAACTTGCTCCCTTCTCCTCCCTGCCCCCCAATCAGTCACGCAGATTCCATCACAGAGCGGCTCAGCTTTTACTCCTTTAATTCTCCTCTAATCTTTTGGAGAAGCAAGAGGGCATTTAGGGAATTAATTCAACTGTGTCTTATCTGTGAACTCACAGTGACCACTGCCCCATGGTGGAGAATCAGCCTCGGTGCAGACACAGTTCAATTGAGACTCAAAAACTCCTGAAAGTGGAGTCTATCAAGCTGCCAGGGAAAGGCTGCCTCCCCGGAATATTAATGGCACGGGGAGATGCGTGAGCTGAATTCACCTCTGAGAGGAGATGGAGATCTGCACGCGATTGAGGGAAGCCTCGTTTTGCAAAAAACAAATCTGGAGGACATCTACGCACAGAAAAATGGGGGAAATTAAGCTGAAAGGTTAACATCAGGATTTCTGCAACCCAGGGCTGCTGGTGAGCCTTCGGTTCTCCTGTGACCTTCCCCGGCCCCTCCTTGTGCGTCTCCTCCATGAACATATGCTCCTGCTTTGTCACTGGACATTGTTCCCGGGTTCACCTGTGTCGCTGCGTCTCCTGCTGGGCCACTCACGTCCCCTGCTGCAAGACCTCCTGCATGTGCTGCTGTCATGGCCGCTGTGTCCACTCTCTTCAGTAGCCAAGGCGTCCTGTGCTGCAACAGTTCTGCCTTTGCTTTGGGGTGCAGGTTGGAGTGTCCCTCTGAGACCCTCTTGGAAGCTGGTTGCTCTTTCTGAGTGGGCACCTCTTCCCCGGGATAGTGCAATGGAACTGCCAATCAGAGCTTCCCGACTGGTGCTCGGCCTCAGGAGACGGCTTTCCCTCCCTCTTGGGGGCCAACACAGTTGGTGCAGAGTGTTATCATGCTCGAGCATCTGCCCTGGCCTCAGTGCCCCCCAAGTTCCTATGTAGAAAAACCCTAATCCCCCAGCGGATGACGTTAGGCAAGTGGGGTCTTCAGGAGGTGGTCAGGTCATGAGGGAGGAGCCTCCTGAAGGGAATTAGTGTCCCTTTAGAGGAGACTGCAGAGGGGCCACTCACTGCTCTCACTATGGGAATATGGCAAGAAGGTGCCATCTGTGAACCAGGAGCTGGGCCTCACCAGACACTGAGTCTGCTGGCCTCTTGATCTCGGACTGCCAGCCTCCAGAACTATAGGAAATAAGTTTCTGTTGTTTGTAAGCTGCCCAGCCCAGGGTATGTTCTTAC
The DNA here is from genome assembly GCF_047511675.1 of Marmota flaviventris. Lineage (NCBI taxonomy): Eukaryota > Metazoa > Chordata > Mammalia > Rodentia > Sciuridae > Marmota > Marmota flaviventris. Next base: position 2,958,847 of record NC_092507.1, read on the forward strand.
AGCAACCCCAGCCGACTAAGAGGAGATCTTTTAATGTGTTCCAGCTCTTTGGGTCTGCTTCTCTGGCTTAGGATACTTATGCCCATTCTACTGAGTCATTTTTATTATCTGCATTGATTTGCAGAAATTGCTTATCAAAAATGATGATCTAGTAACAGGATATCAATCAATATTCCCTAGCTACATTGCTTAATTTGTTAATATCTATGTTTTCTAAAACTAAAACTGTCACATGGGGTCACAACCAGCCCTGCCTACTCCAACCAGGGTTAACCTGGTGTCTAGAACTTGCGCTGATACCCGCCCCGGCCCCCCAACACTCACAAAGAAGGTCTTCAGGGAAGCAGGACTTCCGGAGATGTGGTTTTGATGCCCAAGTCACAAAGATGCAAATTCCAAGAGGAAGAAGGTGCCCAGGACCCTGCTCCCGCCCGAGCGCCAGACGGATGTTCATCACCAGGCATTGTGTCCCTCATCTCCGAGGACCTCTGATTTGAATCAAATCACCGCTGCATTTACATTGTTCCGACGGAGGAAAACATCTTTGAATAAAGCGCTTCCTCCCCTGGACGCCTCGAGACAACAGCAGCCGCACTGTCCCCAGCGCAGGGCTCCGGGGAGCGTGCTCTTGAAGGCCAGACTTTTAATGAATATTTCATGGTCCTCATCATGATCGCTGGCCTCCTGGACCAGTTTGTGAAGCCAGCCTCTTGCCACAGCTCACAGGCCCACCACAGCTCCTACTGCAAGGGCAGCGTCCTGGTCACTGTGTCCTTCCGGGTGGTGACCGGATCCCAGCAGGAGCTCTGCCCGTGTTCGCCCTTTCTCCCCCTGAACACCTCACTGAGCCACGGATAGGAAGGGCACAGTGCCACCCTGGGAAGGCACAGTGCCACCCTCAAACTGTCACCTTTGGTCCATGTGGGCAAGTGCGGCAGTCCTTGTCCCTGGGGGGTCTCACAACTGTGGGTTCAGCCAGCCACGGATGAAAAATATTCAAAAAAATGACATCCATATGGCAAAAGACTTCTTTGTGATCATTCCCTAAATAACACACTAGGATGACTGCTTACGCAGCATTTGCAATTGGTTAGGTAGCCCAAGGACCCTAGAGGTCATCCAAAACACGTGGGGAAGGAGTGCGGCGACACACGAGAGCCACACCATGTCACCGACTGGACCGCCGGCAGATTCTGACCTTTGTGGAGGTGGGAAACCTAAAGCCAGCACCCCACAGATACCAAGGACAAGTGTATGTAGGACACCTCCCGTGGGGAGCTCTTCATGCCAACAGGACTCTAAGTATCCTGCATCTGGTGTCATGAAGTCAACGTTATGAATTGAAGATGCTCTTGACCAGCACAGTGCTGGGCACGGGGGCCGAGCTCTCTCTGTGGTGACGACGGTATAGGGGATACTTGGCCCTGGAGAGGGGAGACAGGGATGCAGCAGAGTCCAGACACCATGGAACCCACCTGGCCACGAGAAGCAGGAGGCGGAGCAGCCCAAGAAGAGGAAGTGGTAAGCGAGAGCAGAAGCCTGGCTCCGTGGCACGGGCAGGAAGGCAGGGCACACACAGGGAGGGACAGTGGGGCTGGCCTGCGGGTCTCTGGCCATGCGAAGGTGTTTGGATTTTCTTCAAGGGACAGTGAGACTGGCTTGAAGCACTAAGACTATTGCAACTGCTGCATGAAGGACGTAGGGAAAGAGCCAAGAGAGAGACGGGGTGGGCGTGGACCAGCGCCTGGTCCCAGGGGAATGTCCCCGAGCGGCAGGTATGATGGGGGGGTACCCGAGGGAGCAGCCAGGATCCAGATGCTGCAGCAGCTGCAGGCACTCCCCTCGTTTGGGAGATAAGTAAGAAATTATAAAGACCATTTTCCTCGAGAATCAGTGGTTCCCACTTTAATGAAGGCTGAAGTCTGAATGATGGCGTTCTCGCGGAGGACTTTGTTTCTGTCAGTGGTTTTTAACTAATTACCATAAGTACTGTCCATTTAGAATTTCACCGTCACTCCAGCGCCTATTAGTGGGTAAGCAATGCCTTATCTTTGCTGCAAGCTACTGTTTATTCATAGAATGAGACAGTACATCACAGACATTGTCATATCAAATAGATGTTTTTTGTATTACATTGTGTGCAGTATGAATGTGCTAGAAGTGATTTGCCAAATAGGAAGTGCACTGAGAAACGAATTTTGAATTTTAAAAGGAATCCGCTTGCTACTGCCTGAGCACGTGGGAGGGGGGTCCCAGGTTCCGAGCTGCCTTTCATCTTTGAGTTTTCGCCTGAAGGAAATGTGAGCTGGCTGGTGTGCTGAAACTTTGGAGAGGAGCTCATTCACAGCGTCTCCAGGGCACCCGGGGATGGCAGTGTCCAGCGTCTCGATGCACAGGGTGGGCATTTCGCCAGCCCAGGACCACGCTGCCTCCGTTTCCCCACCTTCCATCCACGAAGACGTCAGCCATGCAGCCATGTCACTTTGGAGCCAGAAGGAAATCAAGCTGGCACATTTTTGCAAAGCTTAAATGCTTGGATGCCATTAGGATTCGGAACAGTACTTTCAGGAGCCACCAAATGGAACCGCACATCTGCAGGGACCCGGGGAAAGATCACCTCTCCCCGTCTAGGAGAGACATATGGAAGCAGGCAGATGTTTCTGATGGAGATAGCCGGCCTAATTTGCAGTTTCTAAATCTGCAGAGACACCATGTTCTGCCATTAAACATTCATTTAGGACCATCTTCATCGGAAACAATGTCACAGAGCCATGTACCTAGATGACAAATGGCGCTTTTTGTACATAAAATATTAAAGGGACAGTAACTGACTTGTCTCCCTCCAGCTCTCCAGGCAGGTACTTGGTTGGGTAAAAAGTTCCGTGTTACCTCACAGCCCGTTCATGTGGACTTTGGCCGTGTGCAAGTCCCATGTCGGACAACATGCTGCAGGCCAAAGGGGAGGGACCGCATGCAAGTCACGGCAAGAGCCACTTGGCAAGCTTCCAGGAAGACACTCCTGGACTTTGTAAGAATACATGGAATAAAGCAGGAGAGATCTCAGTAAATCAGCGCTCTTCTTTGTTGGATTTGCTCTAAAATGACCTACTTTGTAAACTTCCGAGTGTGGCGGACACTTTCTGGATGACGTCATGACACTGTGAAAGCTTTCTGTGTGTGCCCTGCTCCACGAAGCGCTTTCTTTGTCATTCTAAGATATGCTGAATCACAGCCCAGATTTATGGTGCCCATACTAAGTATTACTCTCAGCTCCAGGGCTCAGGCTGGACCTGCTATGGATTTCTGCAAATCAAACTCCTTGCAATCATTTTGGAAACCTGAATGTGTTTCACACGATCCAATGGCTTTTACATCAGTTACTTGTTGGTTTTATATAAGTATAAAACCATAAATAAACAAAGCACCCAAGAACTTGTTAGAGTTCAGCCACATTAAGGGATTGGGCTTTCTGAAAGGGCCCTGCTTGGTTGAGTGAGAGGGTAGGGAATTTCAGTAAGAAGTTCTTCCTCGTGTCTGATCAAGTCTTGCTACACAGATGGGGACGTCCCTGTCCCCCTGCCTGGTCCAGAGTGTGCATCTGTATCTGCTGAGCTGAACCAAGGCCAAGCCCTGTTTTGACTGATAGCTTGTCTGACTGACTGCTGCACAATAAGGCTCTACCTGAATGAAATGCAGATCCAGACCCAGAAAGAAGCAGGAATCCCAGAGCCAGTCTCCAGAGTCTGAAGTGGGGCCAGAACTAGCCTCTAACAAGCCCAGACTCGAGGCTGGCCCACTGCCCTGCGCACCGTCCTGGCTAGGCTTGGACCCTCGTGAGCAGCACCTGTCCTTGGGACTCCGGCTGGGTCTGCTCAGCTGCCCTGAAGAACACCATGAGGGAGTGGCATGTCCTTTCTGTCAGCTCTGGAAGTCCCAGGTCAAGGTGCCTCTGCCCTGGGCTTGCAGAGGGCTGCCTTCTGGCTGTGTCCTCGATTCTGGGTGGGCACATTCTGGGACACTCTTCCTGCTCCTGTAGGGACACTAGTCTTATGCGATCAGGGTCCCACTCTTACCTTCATGACCTCTATAAAGACTCTTTCTCCAAATGCACGGGGATCAGGACTTCCATATGTGAATGTGCGGAGGACCTTGTTCGGTCTATATCGCCCTCCGCAGAGTCGGTAGGGCTCATTTATGCTTCAGTCACTTAATGTTTTTAATTCAGGTCTACATACAATAAATGGCACATATTTAAGGTGTACGGTGTGATATGTTTGACACTGTACATGCCAGAGAAGCCATGTGCATCCTCAAGAGTAGGAACCCTCCAATCACCCCCCAAGTCTCATCGTCTCCCTTGGTGACTTCTCCTTCCTGCATCCTCATCCCCAGAGACCAGCACATCAGCCTTCCATTCCTGTAGGTTTTGTCTTATGGAATCTTATATACCTGGGTTTTTGGTGGGGAGTCGGGGGTCTGCCTGCTGGTCATCCTGAGACTCTCCCATGGGGTTGCTCATGTCCACAGTTCATTTCTTTTGGTCCCAACCGCTGTTTTGTTGCATGGTAGTGATTCCAGATCTCCTTTGGTTAGTGTTAACATGGTGTTTCTGTTTCTGTCCTTTATTTTTTAACCTGTCTGTGGCTTTAAAGTGACAGCGTATTGTTGGGTCTTGCTTTTTTATCAAATCTGACGGTGCTCGTGAGTTTGGGCTGCAGTAGCCACGTACCATAGACTGGTTTACACACCACAAAAATCTATGACTTGTCATTCCAGAGCCTGGAAGGCTGAGGTCAAGGTGCAACATCGTGGAGCTGGTGTGTGAGACCTTGCTGCAGACCGACAACCTCTCATTGTGTCCTTCCATGGCAGAAAGAGATTCCTTTAATTAGGACATTAATCCTATTAACGAGGGCTTCCAAGTTTTGACCTAAGTCATCTCCTAAAGAGCCCAACTCCTAAGCCATCACACTGAGGGTTAGGAATTCAGCCTCTGCATTTTAAGGAGACACACACCTAGTCCAGTGATGATCTCTGCCTTTCAGTCTGGATGTGTAGCCGTTCACCTTTAATGTGTCATTGGAGGCTCCCAGGCTGAGCCTGCCGTTCTGTTGACGCTCTTCTCTTTGCTCCCCTTTTGCTCTTTTCTGCCTTATTTTGAGTTAATTATTTTTGGTCTCCTTTGTCATCTTATTAGCCTTAGCTGTCTTTACGACATGACTCTGTAATCAGGTGCTTCCTGGTACACGATAGAGGGTGAGAGGACCCCAAACCATGAGCTCCCCTCCCCACCTCCCAGCCTTTGTGCTGCCGCTGTGCGTTTATTTTTAACCTTACAGCCCCCACGGTAGGAAAGGCCCAAAGTGGCTACAGTTAGGGTCCCTTGCTTAGGCTCCTGGAAGGCTGTGTTTCTAGTATGAGGCCAAGGTCAGAAACACCCTGGTTTAGTACAGGGACTCAAGGCCGTAAGCCTTTGCTCGTGGGCATGCACCCACTGATGTGACCTGTGGGCAGTGCGTCTCCTTTGTCTGGGCTGGACATAAAAAAAGGCCTATAAAAAAGTAAAAACTCGGGAAGCTAAATAAAACTGAGCCGGGCTGAAGACAGATCTGGGGGCAGGCTAGGGGTTATTGTCACCTCCCAATAAAAAATGACTAGTATTCCAGCCATGCCTTCTTTCAGTTGCTGGAGGCCTGAACCTGGCTTCTCAGGCCTGAGCCTCACGCTCTGCCCGACACCCAGACCCATGTTGTTTGATTCTATTGTAAAGGGATTTACGTCATGAAAGTGCCATTCCCTCTGAGCTCGCCGGCTGTGCTCCTCAGCCTCTGCGTGCACGCACAGTCCTGCCCAGTGCGGGCTTCCCTCGATGAAGTCGCTCATTCAGCGTGGCTCTGCTGCCGACGAGTTCGCCCAGTGTCTGTCTTCCTGGAAAAGTCTTATTTTTGCTTAGTTTTGTAAACATCTTTTCACCGAGTCTATAACTCTAGGTTGACAATTTTCTTTCTTCAATATTTTAAAGCTATGTCTCCACCGTCTTGCTGGATGGCGTTTGGCTACGAATCTGATGCCATCATTATTTCTGTTCCTTGCTGCGTGTGTCCTTTTATTTTCTGTAACTGCCCCCGAGGTCATCTGTTCCTCGTTGCGGATTCTGAGCGTCTTGGTTGTGATGTGCCTGCATTTCATTTCTTCTGTTAACTTGAGTTTCGTGTTTCCACATTTCTTTGAGGTCCTTGAGCTTGATGGATTTGCGGGTTCGGAGTTTTCATCAGATGTGGGAAATTTTGTCCGTTATTTCTTTAAATACTTTTCCCTCCTGTTCTCCCTCTTCTTCCTCCTTTTCAGGACCCTGGAGGTTGACCTACAGCTCACGGATGCTCTTTCTTCTTCTTTCTCATTTTGGATATTTTCTATTCCTATTCTCAAGTTCACTTATTTGTTTCTTCTGCAAGGTCTAGTTGACTATCTAGTGAATTTTTCATCTTGGACCTTGTAGTTTTTCTCTCTAGAAATTCGATGTCTGTTTCTTGTTTGTTCTCATTTTGGATATTTTCTATTCCTATTCTCAAGTTCACTTATTTGTTTCTTCTGCAAGGTCTAGTTGACTATCTAGTGAATTTTTCATCTTGGACCTTGTAGTTTTTCTCTCTAGAAATTCGATGTCTGTTTCTTGTTTGTTCTCATTTTGGATATTTTCTATTCCTATTCTCAAGTTCACTTATTTGTTTCTTCTGCAAGGTCTAGTTGACTATCTAGTGAATTTTTCATCTTGGACCTTGTAGTTTTTCTCTCTAGAAATTCGATGTCTGTTTCTTGTTTGTTTTGTTTTGGTTCTTGGATAGTTCATTACTTATATATACAAATCTGTCACATGTTGGGGGTGGGGAGTAGAAGTACTGGAGATTGAAATGGAGCCAATTAGATTCCCTGCTTTATGATTATGTCAAAATGAACCCCACTCTTATGTGTGACTGTAGGGCACTAATAATAATAATAATAATAATAAGATGCCTCATATTTAGGGATGGTCTCGTTTTCTAACGGACTCCAGGTCTTAATTTCTGGAGCTCAGCATGGCGGCCTCGTGACCTCTGGACGCCCTTGTGTGGTGACTCCACCATGTGCGTCTGTCCTGGGGCAGTAACCACTCCTGATTGGCCCTCCTTGTGGGTCACATTTCCTGTGCTTCTCCAGCCTGGTCATTCATTCCTGGGCTTCCTACCCCCACGTGTTCCCTGGGGGTGATGGAGATCTGCTCCCATAGGCTCGGACCTCCCCACTCTTGCTTTAGGATGCCTGGGGCCTCACAGAGCAGCACTTAGTCGAGGGCTAACGATTTCCCACAACTGCATGAGACCCTTCAGAGTGATTTACCCAACTCCTTTTGAGTAAGGAGGTTCTCCAGTCTGTCTGGTGGCAAGAGGCATTGTTCCCAGCCCTGCGTGAGTGCTGGGCACCATCGTTTTTCTTTAAAAGCTCTCTAAGTATCTCTCAAGCACGGCCAGAGTGGCCTAATTGATGGCCAAAGAGGTCTTCCGCCGGGGGTCCAACCTCCCGTGCGAGGGAGCGTGCTCCCAGGCCACCTTTCCAGGGTTCTCAGCCACCGTGCCACCAACTCCAGGCAGCTGGGTTCCCGCGAGACGTGGCTGGGCTCTTTCAGATTGAAAACCACTTCAGTGAATGAAGAGGTGGACTGTCCATCAAGAGAGAGGGGCATTTTCCCATCATCCCAACTATGTGCTACAGAAAAGAAGACCTCTGAGTGACGAGGACATTCTTAGGGAGACCAGGGCTGCTCTTATGTCTTTCATGAGGTCGACACACTGAGACTTCTGCAGATCAGTCATGCCCTCGTGTCCAGAGCCTGCTGGGCCTGACTTAGAGGGACATGAGAGGCGATACCCAGTTACCTGGTAACAGAGAGGTGCCTGAGGCACCTACTGCATCTCAGATCTCCCCGGATGCCTTCTTCTGAGGTCAGCAGCACCTTCACACTGGAACAGCCTTTATCTACATTCCGTCCTGCTCTCTCAAGATGCTCAGCCTGACTGCCTTTGGTTAATGGAAATATAGGGACCCTTGTCATCTTAACAAGGGAAGATTCCCTTCTTGGAGCCTTATTATAGAAATAATTTGTTGGTTGCCTTCCTAAAGGATATGTTCATTGATTTCTTTATTAAAAAAGAATTTATCAAGCACCTATAAAGTGCTAGGTATTTTGCTGGGCCAGCGTTAAAACAAAAGCACATTCTGTTTCAAATCACCCCTTTACGGCTCAGGGGGCCCTTCTATTAGGAGAGACTAACAGCAAAACCTTGGCTGCAGACTGCAGGAATAGGTAGGGCCATTACTAACTCCACAAGTACCCACCAAGCAAGGCTACTGGCAGGTGCTGTTCCCTACACAAGACATGGTCCTACCTCTACCTCCTCCTCCTGACCTTCCTTCCCAGGATGCTGGTGCCTCCCATCACCCCGGCAGTCGCCCGCACTCCCCAGTCCCTGGGTTCTGTCCTCACCACACAGCAGATGGGGCTCCTCTGACAAGGACTCTCACTGAAACGGGTGCCCAGATGCAGCAGTGACAGTGAGCACCCGGCAGTGACAGTGGCAGAGCTGACGTCCACTTCAGCCGGTGTGAAGTATTCCAATCCATGACATCTTCAGCCCTCACGGAGGAGGCTGGACCGGAATATTAAATACTATCAACAGCAGAACAGTCGCTCCTATCAAGATGGGTGACGAGTGAAGAGAAGGAGAAATATTAGAGGAGGTGACCATTTGTCACCAGCAGGGACATAGGAGCAAGAATGAGCCATGTTCTAACCATGAATGGTTGACATGGCCCCTCTGATTGCTCTGACTCTAGGGGAGGAGGATGGCTGATTCAGCTGATGGGTTTTTGAGACTTAACCGACTTCAGGTTCTCTTTGTCCAGTTTCTAACAATGTACCAACTGCCTGTTATGTTGGGACGGGAGGTGGAGGAGCAGGCTTTGTGCTGTCCTCGCTGAGCCTATAACTTAGGATAAGAGGTTGGCAAACTAAGATGAAGCTGAACGCCCTGGGTAATGTCGTGCGAGCACATGGGGTCCTGGAGGGTCCGTGGAGAACTCGGGGTCGGCACCAGAAGGCAGACAGTAGGTATGTGTGACATGAATGAGTGGGTGACTATACCTTGGACATCAGAGGAGACTTTGGTTTGGGAAGCGCAGATTGGATCTGACGAAAAAGAAGGAGGGCAATTCACCTGGGAATCTGGGTGTGTGGGGGGGGAGATGTGAAAATAAATCCAGGTTAAAAGGTGGGGACAGGTCACCGCACACCCAGCCCCTGCCTGGGCACTTGGGAACCATCAGTGACCCGGGCAGCTGAGATGGGCACCAGGTCAGGGTCTGCACATCCTGAGACACGCTGGCTAGGCAGTGACCAGTCCTTTTAGAGAAAATCAACAAAACATATTTTCTCCCTAGAGCTGAAGGTTCCTTCTGCATTCAAGAGCTTGGGTTCCCAGTGACGCAGCCAGCGGGTCAGTCTCCGGCTCCTCCTGCAGGTGGGAACTGCTGCTTATTGACTTTGGGGGATTTGGCTCAAATAGCTGTGAGGGCCGACCCTGGACGTCTCATCCCTGACCAACGTTTCTCTTCAACTCTGAAGGAATCGTGGCCTTTATCTAACCAAATCCAGTTCTGCAAAGTGCACGCCTCTCTCACAGGCAGCCGTGGGGACCAGGGCTCAGGACTGTCAAGGAGAACTGATTCAACCCAAATAACCCAGTCTATACCGCTCTGACGTGGATGAAGATAAACAGCCCACACATGGACTCGGTGATGAAGTGGCCAGGGACCCACACGGGCTGCTAGACAGGTACCGAGCCTGGATGTCACCTCCCGTGGCCACCACGAAGCAGATTCCATCTTTCTCCAATAACTCTGACCCTCTGTCTTCTCTGCCTGTCGCCTTTATAGATCATGATTTCACTGTTATAGATTGAGCCTTACACGCCTGCTCCTCGGTGGCTCAGGATGCCGTATCTCCTGGAATTTTTCCCTCTGCTCAGCGTCAGGAACCCCCGAGGGAAAACCGTGGAGAAGGAGAGGACCATTTGTCATCCACTAATCGCGTGGCCTAAGATCCTTCTCAGGCAGCTGGTAAAACTGCAGCAGCAATAAAGGTGGTTGGAGATTCTAGCTGCTGTGCTGGTGAAAGCACGTTAGCTGGGGACGCAGAGCTGGCCAGGGCCACCGCTGAGGGCTGCTCGTCTCCCAGGTGTCGGGAGGAGCAGCCCAGGCGGGGCCTGTAGCCCAATTACCTGGGAAGTCCCGGATGTTTGCCGAGGGAGACCTCGGGGAGACTGGGCCCTCGGGAGTCTCCGCCGATGGAAGCATCAAGCGGCCAGTGGGGTGTGCTGAGGCCGGGGGGTGGGCCTCCTCCCACAGCTCCATCAGGGGCAAGCCCCTGCCGCAGCGAGGTTGCTTGTTGTTCACGCGAGGACCACAGAAGGCGGCCACGCCTGGTGCCATCGGAGCACTCACAGCAGGACTCCGACTGTCCCAAGAAGGGCTTCCCCTGACACAGTGCTTTCTACCCGACGGCCTCGCGAGCTGCATGGCCTCCCTGGGCTCCAGGTCCACGCTTCCTCGAAATAGCTTCCACTGCCTTAGCCGTCCTCCCTGGTACTCGGGGTGGAACCCTAATCTCCGTGGCACGAGGCCCCGGCTCCCCCTGCGGCGCGGCAGGTTCCTAACTGCACAGAGGAATCCCGGCAGGAGGCCGCTGGCCCTGCCGCCCACCCCACCGCCTCCCACTCCCAGGGCCGCCAGGCGGCACCCTAGGGCCACGTGGGGGAGGCCTGGGTCTCCATCCCTCTCCTCACAGAGCAAGGAGGGTCCCTCGGTGTAGGACCTCACTCGGGCTGCCCCCACACCCCTCCCTGCTCGGCCGTGTCCCTGGGTACACGCTCTCCCAAAGCCCCTTCTATAAAGAGAGGACGTGTGGGTGGCGCCCTCTGGGCTGCCTGCTCCCCACTGGCCCTCGGGTGCCCAGGCTGCCCTTCCACCTCAGGTCACGTCATCCCTCCCACAAGCCTCACATCCAGTCCTGCCCCAGGTCTCACCCGAGACTCTCAATACTGGCACCAACACCAGAGGCCACTTCCCCTCTCCTTCCTCGTCCTCCCAGCAGAAGGCAGCGGGGCCCACCCCTTCCTCCTCTTGGGGGGGACGCACCCCCTCCTGCTTCCCCTGCTGCCCCGCTCAAGTCCTGGCCCCCATTGGCCACCCTGCTGCTGCCTGTGCCTGACCCCTCCTCCTCATGGCAGGCCCTGCTGGGGTCCATTCTCCCAGCCTCCAGGCAGCTGGCCCTGATTCTCAGGCCACCCTCGGCCCCTGGCCCAAGGGCACCCCTTTCTGCCCGTTTCTAGCCACGCGCCTGTGCCACTTGCACTCAGTCCCCGCGCCCTGTGATGGGGCGTGACCCTGGGTGTGGTGTGTTTAGATTGGACTCTGCGACTAGACGGGAGATCTCAGGAGGGGAGAGGTCACGTCCACTAGGGCCTCTGTGTCTCTAGGCCTGGGCTGGGGCCGGCACCTGTGGGGTCCAGGAACGGCAGGTGAGTGAGCCAAACTTCCGGGTTCCTCCCTTCAGCCTCCTGCCTGTGCCTTACCTCCCCTTCCCACCTCCTTGTCTTGCTCCCTCGGCTCCCTGCAGAGGACACTCACTGGACACTCAGCCCCAACTACCTCATCCAGGGGCCCCAGGCACGCGCTCAGCCACCCTGGCCGACTGAGTGCTCTCCTTGGACTCCCTTGGTGTGCAGTCACCTACAGAACACTGAGCCCCAATTGTGAGCAGGTGTTGCCCAAGAGACCAAGGCCCTGGGGGCCAAGCTGGGGCTGTGCACCCCTCAGCGCCCCAGAGCCCTCGGGCCTATTAGCTGCTCAGGGGTGTGCTGAGGGAGACACGCAGCCCTGTGTCTCTCTGCTCAGTGAACACAACAGGCCAGAGAATATTTCAAAGAAGATAACCTCTGTGCTCTCCAGATACAGGCTCTGCCTTATCTCCTTCGGCTTAATTTAATATTGGGTTTGGGCAGCCCAGAAACCGAATCTCCATCTTATCGTCCATCTTTCATGTTGCTCCACGTTTACGAAGGGCACACAGAGTGGGCACAGCGAGAATCGCAACTCTTGATTGAATGTAAGACTGGACCCTCTTTGGCCTTTTTACTGTGGGCGAGCCAGAAACCCAGCTGCACATCGAAAGCCAAAGCTGAGCAAGACGTGCACCCCCCGCCCCCCCACCCCCCCCCGCGCCCCCCACCCCCCGAGCCCAGGGGACAACCTTGCAAAGCACCTGAGTCAGAAGTCCAAGCTGACAGGCAGGTGTGCTTCTCCACTGAGGGAAGACTCACTGTGTCCAGGTGCACCCATGCCTTACCCTCAGGGGAGCTGTGGGCAGTGCTGATGGCTCTCACCGCTGCCCTCCTGGGGTGACAGTGGATTCCCTGCGGGAAATGCATTTAAACTGCAGAGCTGGCGTGTCCTGTTGGAAGGACTATCTCCTTGGGCAATGACAGGCAGAGTGGCTGGATGACAAGCAGCCTCTCGGATTTCTGTGTTCCACGCCCCTCCCCCGTGGCCGCCTTGTGAGGAGCACTCCATTGTCAGCGTGGCCCAGTCCTGATACCCACAACGAGAAACGGGGGTAAGATTTCTACTGGGTAGATCCATGGGAGAGGGGTGAGCTTTCACACCACAAAAGACTTCCACTTGGGTTGGTTCAAATGCTGTGTTTGCTCATTTCTTATTCTATCAACATTTCTGCAAAGCCATAGTCAGATGCTTGGGAGAAAATTTGAGTGTGTGTGTGTGTGTGTGTAAATCTAGGCCTGTGCACTTTATTCCGAAATACGCTCCTAGCCCTCATACATCTCCGTTCCAGGGCAAGTGAAATGCAGACTTGTAGAGACACAGACTCCCTGTAGTTGGTCCTGAAGGTGCACTTCTGTCACTGTCCCACCTGCCACGGCCCCCTGTCACTCGTGGCCAACCCTGCTAACTTGACCTTGAACGCCAGCTCTCTGGGCCATGGAAGAGCGCGGCACTGGTGACTGTCCACTGGCTGGCATTGCCATAGCACCAGTGGCCACAGCTGTATCCAGCTGGGCTGCCTCTGTCCACGTGCCAACCCTTTCCTTTCTCCTACTTGCAAAGTTTACCAGGAGGCACAATGATTCAAAGTGACATCTGGGTCTCCCTCGGCTTGTGCGTGGTAATTCCCTTCCTCCCATCCTGTAATTAAGTCAATTAGGTTTCTAAGTCTTCCATGAGGGGATTTCCGGGAATCTCTCTCAGCTACACAAGCCGCTCACCAAATGCCATCGGTCCCCTCACAGCACCACGGTTCACTCTCCCGCCTTCTCTGAGCTGAGCAAGGCAGAGAGCAGCTCCCTCCGGCTGTCGACCAATTAGGTAAAAAGGGGCAACCAGCTCACCTCTCAAGCCCCTCTCTGCACAGAGGGCCCCCTGGCCTGGCACGGCTTCTCCTCCTCTGGCCCTGGTTGGCCGAGGCTGTCTCCTGGTGCTATCTGTGCTCTGAAATCTTGGCAGACTTAGCAGTTTAGACCGAGGATGAGTTTTAGGTTTGTTAGCCCCCAAATATCAGGGCGCAGGAGAGTTGGGTTGACACTCGTGCTTGGCATGCAGGCACACAAAGAATCTGTCTCTGCAAGAGTGGTCATGTTCCTCCCAATCCCCGTTCTTGATGAAAATCAAAACCGTGGCTGCGGCTCGTGCAGGAGGCAGGGGCAGGTTTAATGAGCTTCGTACCTGGTGTTGCTTGGGAACTCCCCAATTACATAGAACTCTTACCTTAATGTTTTAAATTCTGCTTCCCCAAACACCCATTTCCTGAAATTCTAAAGAGAGAGTTCTTCAAGGAAATGATCTGTGACTTCCAATTAGTGTCCATCGGTATTCTTGCCAATAAGAGGGCCTGTCCTCTCAGAGGGCACCCCAGGACCTGTCCATCAGCTGGGAGAAGCACTCACCACGACCTGGCACCAGGAAGGAGGTCCCCGTGGCTCTTCTGTGAGCCCAGTGGAAATCCAACCCTCCAACTCAGGAGAACTCTGGGCACGCGTGCACACACACACACACACACGCACTCACACACACTCACACTCACTCATTACGTTGTGGGTTTCAAATAACCAAATTCACATCGCTTTATCCACCCACATAATCAATTCCAAATCCCAGTCCATCTTGGGTCATTTAGAAAACTAACATCGAGAACGGTGATGCCGTTCAAAGTCAGAATGGAAACACTGAACAGTCAAACCTCTGTCTTTGGCAACAGCAAACCAGGAAGAAGATGAAAATGAAGAATGGGAGAGAACCCGCAGAGGGGAGAAGACACCTCCAGTTCCTCCCCTCCCTGCGTCACCTCTAGGATTCTGGTTGGCAGGAGCCTGAGAGGGCCTCGTGGGCGTACTGGCCTGCAGGATGGAAATTCCAGTTGGTAAAGGCATTTTCTGAAATAATAAGCACTGATAACTCCCCACAGAAGTCTCTCCCTTTGGACTTGACCGTGTGTCCTGAGGTCTGCTGGTTGAGAAGCCCAGGAACCCAGGACCTGGAAGAAGGCTAGGCACTTGCTGGGATTCCATAGATGCCCACTGAATTCAGTAACCACATCAACAGACATCTGTGAGGCTTATTATTCACAAGTTACTCTAATAAGCCTTGGGTTGACACAATTTATTTTATTTAAAGTAAAAATAAATGGTGGTGCTCCAGGACCTAGGGATGGAGCAACTTACTGGGGGTTCCAGGGCCCAATAAATGAGGCCTCTACTCGCTCATCAAGGTTAGAACTTCGAGGACCGTAGAAGGATGTAGGTAGATGAGGATCAGGGCCCCAGCATCTCGGCTGATGGGGAGGCAGGGGCTTCAGAACACGGGCAAGGTTCAGGCAGCAGCAAGCACTGGTTTCAGGTAGGGGTGGGACAAGGCGGCCCAGACCCTGCAGAGCACAGCCCTTCCCAGCTGCACAGAGAGGCCGACCTCACAGAGCCGCTGAGCCGGGCTGGTTCCCTCCTGAATTCTCCAACCAGAGAATCCCCCGAGGGATAGGTGGGGGACAGAGGCCAGGCTGCCCTCCTGTGACATCGCCCTTCATGTGGCCTCATAAAGCTCCACCAAGAAGACTCCTCAGCCTCTACGTGTTCTGTGCACACACAGCCCCCCCGGGCCCGACTGGGTCTCCAGGGTCTGGATTCCCGGGCAGGGGGCAGATCCTCAGCAGGCGAGTCCCCGAGGGACCCTGGTATTGGGCCAAGGAAGCACTGCCCAGGGAGCTAGCGGGGCGCAGCGGGTGTGGGGAGGCTGGGGAGGCTGGGGAGGGGCGTGGCTGGAGGATCAGCTGTGGATCTGCCCACGGAGCCTCCATCCCAATCGGGTGACAGACATCGGGCTAATGACCTGGGGGTGACTCATTGTTACAGGGACTTCCCACTGTCAGGTAAAAGCCCTGGGGCTAAATGGCCCTAACAGGGCCCAGGTGGGGGCCAGAGCGTGGGGAAGTAGGAGACAGTGCCCAGGAGCCAGAGAGCTCAGAGGAGCTCCTCATCTTGTCTCCTCCCACCTACGACTCGATCACACGGATACCCAGGTCACCAAACTGGAACTGCTGTTTCTAAGACGCCTCTTAGGCAGGCAGTATCTGTGCACAGTGGAAAAAGTCACTCTTCTGTGTCTGGGAGCATCCTACATGAAGGAGGAAAGGGAGCCCTTGATGCTGACCCGGCCTGGCCCCCACCCCACCCCACACCCTGAGATTTAGAAGCAGCTGTGCACCCTGCTCTTCTCTCCACGGCCCATGCCCAGGAAGAACGTGCTGAATGGAGAGGACAAGAGCCCATGGCTGAGCACACAGGCCGCCCAGGGCTTTGCACAGGGCTGAGCCCCAGGGGAGTGGAATCTAAGGACAGACCTTTTCCTCCCCTCAGCAGGTCCAGAGGCCCCAGCCTCCTCCAGCCACCAGGGAGCCGCGTGCAGCCAGTGCTCCTGCTGATGGCTGGCCCCTTTCCTCAGACTCCTCCTGGGGCCTCTTCCTTTCCTCTGGATTCCTTAATCCCTTAAGCCTGAGCTGTTTTCAGTCCTGAGCCTGCGAGTGGCCTGTTGTCTCCAAGCAGCTCTGGGGAGCTCTGCAAAGATCTCTCGGCCTGGCTGTCTCAGTGCGGGCTCCGTGCTGCAGGCCAAGGGCACTTTGCAGATTATTCTCTCCCCAGCGGAGCAGCAGAGAGTGCCCGCTGGCTGCAGGGCAAGAGTGGGCCTCCTCCCCAGCGCCCACTGTTCTCAGCCACTCTGGGCTGCAGACAGGGTGGGAAATGTTCTCTGTGCAACTCACAAATTCCAGTGTGTGTTCATGCCCCGCGGCTGCTATGACGAATCGCCAGAGACTTGGTGGCTTAAAACAGCACATATGGCTTACCTTACACATCTGGAGGCCACAAGTCCAAAAAAAGACTTTGGGGCTAAGTCTTAAAAACTTAAAGCGTCCTCTGGGCCTGCAGGGGAGGACCTGGGCCCTACCCCTCCAGGGCTAGAGGCTGCCTGCCGTCCCTGGCTCACCGCCCCTTCTCACAGTGCCCCCTATTTCCACCCCAGCTCCCCCTCTGTTGTCAAATCTCTATCCCTTTCCGTCTGAGGAGGCCCCAGTGACTACATTAGGCCACCCTGGGCTCCACCATGGGGTCTTCCCAGCTCTGTTTAAAGGACACAGCTCCTTTTGCTGTGTCTATTCACGTGTTCTGAGGTTCCAGGCAGCAGGACCCAGTATTTGGGGGGTCATTGACCAAGTGGCCACCTTGGGCTAGGTGGACACTATTCACCCCTCCAGCATGATGGACATGCCGCCTGGGGGACGCAGAGCTGGCCACACGGAGATAGGAAGTTCCAGATGGTGACTTCTTGCTGTCCCCTCCCCCCCATCCTCAAGCTGTGACTTGGGGTCCAGCAGCCACAGGCCCATGCCCAGGTGTTGACTTTTCAGCTGATGGTGGGGAAGCAGGACGTGGGGAGCTCTCCCAGCACGGGAGCCCAGCAGCCCATGGCACAGCAGGGGGTCCCGAGAGCAGACCCCGAAGCAGGGCTGGCATCTCAGTGGTGCACAGTGAATTCTGGGGTGTCATCCGGCGTGCATCCCCCACACCTGGCTCTGTGCTCTCCCAGACTCCGGGGTGGCCAACGTTCTTGGATTCACATGTTTTCCACTTAGACCTGCCAAAGGTGATCCAGCACCATGAGTGTCCCCATCCCACTGGCCAGGCCAATACCCACTCCAGAGTTTGTGCAAAAACTGGGAGGAGAGGAGAATGGGAACACTTGGGCTTGTTAGCTGGGGCTGTGGGGTGGGGCACATGGGCGGTGGCTTGGATATGGCTTGCTGTGTCCCTCTAGGGACCATGTGTCAGTAGCGTGGTCCTCGTGTGGCCATGTGAAAGGAGGTAGGACCTTTAAGAGGTAGTGCCTGGTGGAAGGTGGTGACGTCACTGAGGGTGTGGCCTTCGGAAGGGCTGGGACCTGGTATTCTCTCTACAGGGCCCCTCCCCACGCTCTGTCTTCCCCTCTCTCCATGTGACCCCACTATGATCCCACCCACCAGGATGGGATCCAGCTGGGGTCCCCCAAAGGCCAGTCCAGGGGGCTGCCTGATTTTAACTTTCCCCTCCCAAACTGGGGGCTAAATAAATCTCCTGCTTGTGAAGCTCCCGGCTTCCGGTGCTTCATTATAGGGACAGAGAAGGGGCTAGTCCCGTGGGGTTATGCTGGGCGGCCATTCTCTCTCCTCCCAGGAGGTGGATGCTTCTCCCGTCTCTCTCCAAACCAACTACTCAGGAGCCGGAACATGGGGGGCCCTAGAAGAGTCACTTAGAGATGGGAGGCCGTGTGTCCGGTCTGCTTTGGGCACTTGGTCTGTTGTCTCAGGGTCGTTGCCGACAGATCCTCACCCTTGAGTGTCTGGATTTGGGCAACCAATTCCGTGGTGACCCACTGACCACCACTCCGTGCCGGCTGTGCTGTGCTGACCCACTCTGCCACTGAGGGACATCACAAGAGGGTCCTCGAGAGAGCAGGACACAGTCCCCTGGATTCTGAAGGGGTCTGTACACACAGATACCTGCCAGCAGGGCAAGAGGGGGCGGTGGGTAGTGGTCTGGGAAGGAAGCAGGAGCCAGTCCCATGCTCCCCAGGAGCCCACCTGCCGCCCTGCATACCTCTATGCTCCTCCCCAGCCGCGGTGCACAGAGAACCCTCCTGCGGTTCTCTGGGTCCATGTGAAGGATGGGAAGGCCCAGGAGGGTGGGAAGGCTGTGGCGATGCCGCAGCTGGAGGAGGCTGGCATGGGGAGACCTGGCCTCCCTGAACCACCCTTGGTGGAGGCTCTTGCAATAAGACTGACCATCACAAAAAAGTCACACTGGAGCCACGCAGAGACCCCAGGGGCTCCCTCCAATGGGCATTACCCCACGGCACCATTTCAGGACCAGGGACAGCTCACCATAGAGGCAGACAGGCTGGGGGTTCCAGGCCCCCTCAGTGTCCTCAACCAGAGGCACAGCAGTGAGGGAGGGAGAGGCCTGTGTCCAGCACCTGAGCTGGGCGGGCATTGCCACTGCAGACAGAGGGGCTGCTGCTGCTCCGGAACTCCAGGCGATCTCCTCCATGTCCACGTCCTGGCTCAGTGGTCTTTCCCCTTCCTCTGAATTCCACATTTGGCTCCAGGCCAAAAGCCTCATCTTGTCCATAAATCGGGCCCTGGGCACCCCAGCCTGTGACCACCTCCCCACGTGGCCTCGCTGCCTCCGACCTGGGAGCACTGGTCTGAGAGGTGTGTTTGGACAGGGGTCGTGGGGCCACGGTCAGTGCTGGTCCCTCTGATTGGCTCCTCTGAGTCCTTGTGCTCAGGGCTCCCACACGCTCCCCCAGGCCGCTGCCCTGCCACTCACCCTGCTGGTGGCCTCTGACGCCTGTTTACGACTGGAGGTCAAGGTGTTTTTGTTTGCTGCTTTGGGCTAAAGAAGCCCAGAGCCCCAGGACCCCGTTACCTATACAGGGAATTCCAGGAGAACAGAGCAGCCTTGGACAAGGACAACGCAGAGCTCACAGGAAGGCCCCTGTGGGAGCTCACTCCTTCAGGGACGCCCACCTGCCCAACATCCATGTCCCCTAAACTTCACAGAGCACTCACCTCCGGGCCGGTGCCCCCGCTGCTGTCGGAAGAGCGGGGCCATCCTGGAGCGTCCTTCCTGCCGACGGCCTGCCTCCCTTAGTGAGGCTGGGCCTCAGCTCCTCTCCCCACCTCCGCCACAGCAGAGGAAAGGGGACCAGGCAAGGCCTGTCACACCTAGGTGTGTCTGCCAGAGTCGTATGATGGGTCAGGAGCTGCTCTCCTACGAATTCCATCCCGGCCCCCGGGAGCCCACCTGCCACCCTGCACACCACAAGCAGAGGAAGAGCCCCGGGAGACTGGACCTGAGAGAGCAAGGGACAGGCAGGTCCATCCTGCGCCTAGAGAAGGCTCCACCACCTGCACCTGGCCTGCAGAAAGGGCTGCCCGCTCCAGACAGGCCCAGCCTGGTCAGACTCCCCAGGAGCTTTCTACCACCGACAGCAGAGCTATCCCCACCTGGAGTCACAGTGGCCGGATAATTGGCCAGGTAGAGGAAAACTGGGTGGCACTGCTGTGTCCCCACTGCTGCAGACCCCACCTACAGGGAGTCGGGGACCTAGGGATCCACAGCGCTGTCTTCAAAGGCCATTTAGTGGACTAAGCTGCGACTCGATCGTAAGCCCAGCTCCTGCTCCGTGAGTACCAATGGGATTCCCAAGCAAGAATACTCCTGACAAGCTCAGACTCAATGCTGTAAGAAATGCAATAAAATGATGGAATTAGGAAAGATACTAAGAAAGACATGACCCTGAATTAAAAATAATTATAATTGGGAAAAAAAAATCCTGCATAAAATTCATCCCACATTCTGGTCCAGTGACCTCGGGGGAAGGGTGCTTCTTAGAAGGTGGTCCTTGTCAACAAGGGGGGGTTGCCAGCGCAGGCACGTCACGCTGCGGAGGACTGAGCTGCCCTGGATGCTCAGGACCACGTGAGGTCTCTGGGAAGCACTTACCCCACCTGCTTAGCCAAGTGTTTTAGCCAGCTTTCTCATTGCTGGGACCAAAAGCCCTGACAAGACAATGCAGAGGAGGAAAGGTCTACTGGTGCTAGCGTTTCAGAGAACTCAGTCCGCAGCGGCCAGCTCTGTTCCTCTGGGTCAGAGTGAGGCAGAACACTGTGACAGAGGTCGTGGAGGAGGAAGGCAATCTGGAGGCAGAGAGGACAAAACCTATACCCTAAAGACACACTCCCATTGACCTCCCCCCTCCTCCAGCTACAAGCCACCTGCCTACCTTCATCCACATCGATGGATTAACACGCTGATTAGGTTAAAGTTCCCATAACCTGATCATTTCACCTCTGAATTTTCTCGCATTTTCTTCCACATGAGCTTTTAGGGGACGCCTCACATAGAAAGCATAATAAAACGAGTCCAGTTAACCACACCAACGGGAGGTGTCAGGGCAGCAACATAAGCTGTTCTAACCCTTAAATCTGCTTGTTTGGGTCTCAGAGCAGAAGGACTTCCGGTGCACAGGGCAAGACCCACCCAGGGAGAAATGAGTGGCTCCTGTTTCAAAGTCAGCAAGGGGCCGAGGTCCTCTGGGCCCCGTGACCCTGAGCTCTGGTGCACACCCTGCTTGGGAGAACGTCCCTCCCTGCTGGGTTGATTTCCTGAGCTCCATGGGTATGGCTCATCTGGCTCCAGCCTCCCTTAATTCTGTTTGTTTCTCTCTCAAAAAAAGATCTTTGCTCTTTATCTACTTCCAAGTCAGACACTGTGAGGCCTGGGATGATAAGGGGGTCAGGTGTATGGCTCGTCATTGGAGATGACAGAGCTGGGCATGTGCGCCCCACGTCTACTCCAAAGTCCACCTGAGCATCAATGTGAAAAGTCCAGAGCGGGCACTCGGGGCTCCACACTCGCAAGCCACCAGCCTCTCCTGGTTTGTTCTCTGACGACCCCGGACTCTACGTAGCAGTGAGCTGAGCCCAGCTGTGCAGCCTGAGCAGGGGATTCCAACTGCTCAGGTCAATAAGAAGCTCATCCGGCACAGAGACCCCACCTTTCCACCCCAGACAGGCCCAGCTAAACCCAGGTACGCGCTGCTCCCGGGCCTGGGGGGTGGGTGCTCAAACCACCAGAAAGCTTCGCTTCAGCCAGCTCCCCCAGGCCACTCCCCAGTGCAGGCCAGTCCCTGAGGACAGCACCTACTGTGTGCTCTGCTCCACAGGCTGCCTGGTCCGCAGGGGCCTGCAGCATCAAGGGTGAGGCCAGCCTGTTCCTCACCACCTGTGCCCACGTGGGCAGCAGGAGGTTCAGGTAGCAGTCTGAAGTTGTATCTCCTCTCCTCCAACCGGCCTCGCTGAGTGTGAGAATCTGGAGGCAGAGATGGAGCCCACAGTGGGCAGGAAGAGAAAGAGGGAGGTGTCGGAGGAGTCTGCCGTGTCAGTCTGCTTCTGCTGCTGTAACAAAAAGCCTGAGACTGAGGAACTTATAGGGCATGGAGTTGTATTTGGCTGTGGTTCTGGAGAAGGGAAGTCCACAGCAAGGCCCTGGTATCTTGGCTTCTTGCTACATCAGCACGTGGTGGAGACAGCGCAAGCTTCCAGAGAGAGCTGGCTTTGACAGCAGAGCCTAATCCACGAGTGGATTAACCCTTCACCCATCCACTGCCAGGGGTCCCACCCAGGTACCATCAGTGTGCGCCTGCAGGAAGAAGTTTCTAGGGCCTGCATTCACACCACGGATCTGTAGGTCACCTTCAAATTTTTAGAGTGACTGTTCCTTGGGCAGCTGAGCAAAGCCTGGGGCACCGGGTCGTAGGTGCTCGCGCTGCCCTGAGTCGGCCCAGCTGGAATCAGCGGCTGAACTGAAAAGCAGGCGACTGGAGGCAGAATTCCCCGTCGCTGCTGCAGGTTCGGCTGGGAAGCTCCCAGACCCTTTCCCTCAGGAGGCCGCTTGCCCAGCCCAGGCCATTGTCCATCTGTCCCCATGTCACCTCTCAAACCCAGTGTCCCTGCGGCCTCCTGCTAGGACACCAAAGGCAACAGGAGGAGGCCGAGAATTGCTGCCTTCTCTGATCTCCATAAATGAGCCCAAACCCAATTCAAAGGAGGAAAGAAGAGAAGGAGCCAGGCCCAGCCCGAGGCCTGTGGTTCTCCCTGGAGCCCTGAGATGGGAGTCCTCCCGGGTCTGGCCGGTGGCTTCAGAGCAGGGCAGTCCTGGATCCAGAAGGACAAGTCACTTGGCACAAAGCATGCACCCCGCCTGATGACCCACGTGCACCAGCATCTGCAGCTCACGCCCCAGACTGGCGTGTGGCCGCGGTCCCGTGACCACAGAGCACATGGTCCTCGGCATGAACCACCCTGCGCAGGCAGAGGCCCCGCCACGGGGAGCCTAGTGTGGAGGGGAGCTCGGGTCTGGAAAGGCACAGAAGAAGACATGGCCCGTGGTTTTAGAGGAGGTGAGCAGGTAGCCTGAGGCAAGACATGATGAATTGGCAAGTGAATCCTTCAGACAGTAACGACAGGAGGTCAGGGCAGGGATGATGGCTGCAGTCCAGGCTGACCCAGGAAGGTTCCATCGTCCTACAGTTAGAGCTCCAGGGACAGGACAGGGACAGAGTGAATGATGCCCCTCCCTGGAAGGAGACCAGAGGGAAAGGCGGGAGCAGAGGGCGGCCTCCTGTCCTTGCCCTGGTCAGGCAGGCCTCATGTTCTGAGCCCATCCTGGAGGCGTGGGGAGCAGGAGGAGCCTCGGGCCAGCACGGCGGGGCTGAGCCCGGGGGGAGGCGTCTGGTTGGACTGGATCCAACGCTGGGCCGTGGGAAGGGGCTGCACCTGTTGGGGGACGGCACTCGTGACAGGAAGGAAGCCTGGACTTCTGCTCTGCTGAGACCGAGGAGCACGAGACCTTCCCACGGGCTGTGGCCATCTTAAAGCTGGACAAAATCCAAAGCCAGTGTTCACAGAAACCGGGCATCAGCAAAGCAATGGCGTTCCAGAGGAAGGGACACCTGTGCCGTGAACTTGACCTTCACCCTGCTCTCCTCTTGGGGACAAGGCAGCGCATGTTGGTGCTGCTGTGCCCACGAGGTGGAGACTGGGGCTTGGCACCACCACGGGGGCCGGTGGCACTCACGAGGGCGAGCACTGGGAGGAAGGAGCCCTGGCAGGGCAGAGAGGCCACGTGGGGCTCCCCAGGATCCTGGCCAGTGGCAGGGCTGTGTTCACACAGGACCAGGCTCCACAAACCTGAGCAGAGAGTGGCTCAGAGCAGAGCCCTGCTGGACGTCTCAGTCATTGCAGGAGGCCTCACCGGGCTGGGCCTGCCCCTCTGCACTTCCAGCTCAGACACCAGGAAAGGTACACACTGGGAGTGAGACTGTGACCCAGGGTGACAGCCAGCCTGGGACTGTCCCCTCAGCTAAACCTAGAACCTAGCTCTGAGAGCAATAGGGAGGAGGCCTATAAACTCGTCAGCACAGAGAACAAGGCCCAACATCTGTCAAGGAACGCAGCTCAGCGCAGATCCCCACAAGGTCCCTTACAGACACCGCGTCAGACTGCTGAGCAGAATTGCTAGTCGTGTGTAAAACCAGGAACACTTTACCCACGATAGAAAGGACATTGAGTAAGAGCACTACGACCTGACACTGACAATGGAATTAGCAAAGTTTGAATAAGCTAGGTAAATGTTCTGGAAGAGTGAGCAAAGCGAGAATCTCATCAAGCAATGAAAATGATTAATGAAAATTCTGGAACAGAAAACCACAAAGTCTGAAACTTTTACCAAAATCTTATTGGATGAATTTCACAGAAGATTGAAGATGAAAGAAGAAAGGGGTCAGGGGACTTTAAAAGAGACGGAGACGCCCAACGTGAAGACCAGGGAAAGATGGATTTAGAAGATACAGAGCCCCAGTGGCCTGTGGGGTGACTTCAGCTGATCTGACCTTCACGTACCGGGAGTCCCAGAAGGAAAGGAAGAGAGAGAGAGAATGGTATGAGAAATAGTGGGAGACACGATGACCGAGTTGTTCACGACCTTGAGGGAGAACATTCACTGACAGATCCAAGAACCATAGCAAGAAAACCGTCAGATAAACCCAAAGTCGAACATGCCCAGGACATCTGGGTGACGCTGCTGCTGAAAACCAGAACTAAAGAAAAAAAATCTTAAAAGCAACAAAATTTTAAAAGCACATTAAATACAGGAAGCAACGATATAAATAATGACTGACTCATCAGAAAATGAGGGTCGGAAAACAACGGAATGACAGTTTTAAGTCACTCAAAGAAACAGCGCAGAATTATATAACCAGAAAGAGTGTCTCTCAAAAGTGAGAGGGAAATAAAAGTTCGAGAGTAGTAGGTCCCCTCTGAACCTCCTGCCCCCAGGACCTACTGAAGAGCAGGACTCGGGCTGACGTGGCCAGGTAGAAACACTAGTCACGGGGACGGGGGTGCCAGGCACAGAAGATGGCACATAGGTGGCCAGACATTTTTAAATATAGCTTATTCCTCTATTAAGCCTATTAGAATGAAAACTATTGTGAAGAAATGTAGTTTTAACACGGGTAGAAGTGAGTCACGGGACACCGTAGCGGGAAGGCGAGGTGGGCAAAGAGAATCAGGCCTTTGTCGCGTTTCTACATTTGTGATCAGTGGAGTGGCGCAAATCCAGGCAGACAGTCGTGAGTAAGAGACCCGTATTGCAATCTGAGAGCAGCTTCTAAAAACAGCGAAACTCCAAAATAAGTAATGAGACAGAAGGTAAAAACCCTACTACATTTTTATACGATTTTTGTGACCAATATGGAGCCTGTTCCCCAACACCTGTTCCCTGCTCTGTCGTGGTTGGATTTCCACTGGTTGGGAGGCTGATGGAGGTCAGGCTGCACCTGTCAACCTCCCTGCAGCTGCAGGGGACCTGCTAAATGAGGTCTCGACAATGGAGTGAACGCAGAAGAGGTAGCCGTGTGACATCTGTGCTCCTGTTTTTCAAGGGAACCGCAGCCCGAGGCCACGCTGCACAAGACAGCCATCATTTCAACCTGGACCACGAGAGGGAGAAAATAAACCTTTATCTTGCATAAGTCACTGTCATTTTGTGTCCTTGTTGCATGTAGCCAAATGAAAACTCCAACTAGGACCGTTGCTACCTGTCTCGTATCGGCCTTGGGTGTAGCTGCACAGACGTTGGAATCCACCCAGGGCTGACAGACCACCCAACAAGCCAGGCACGGCTTAGGCTCTGGAGCACGGTGGGCAGGGCAAGAGCTGACCGCCCCACAGGATGCACAGTCCCACAGTGTCCCCCTCTGATCCAGATGGAAGGTTGCAAATTTAATTTTATAAATCACTTCCATTTAACATAGCTTGGGAAATCTTGAAAACGGTTGAGAATAAATTTAACAGAAGAGCTCAGTGGAGATAGTCATGAAATAGAAGCCTTGATATCGTTAAGATATTAAGTCTCTCAAAATTGATCTAGAGATTCAACTTGATCACAGTCTAAATTCTAGCAGGCATTTATGTAAGTCTTGATGGGTGGAATCTAAAATTTATATAAAATGCAAAGCTCCTAAAATAGCCAAAGCCACAATGAGGAGAAAGAATAGAATCCGAGGACGTAGAATACCTGATTCTAAGGCAGCACAGGGCAGGTGGAGAGTCCCCAGTGCAAACCTCAGGAGTCTGAATGCTCCAGAATCTGGAACCTACTACCTACCTGTGAGTGTTGACACGATGTCACAGTGGAAAATCCCACGCCGTGAAACCGTTTAGTGCACAAAATTATTTATAATGTTGTATAAAATTTCCTTCAGTCAATTGTATGAAACATAAATCAATTTCATGTCCAGAGGGGTTCCACCCCCAAGATAGCTGATAATATATATGCAGATTTTCCAAAATCTGAAAACAATCTCAAATCTGAAACACTTCTCGTCTCAGCTAAGGATTACTAAGCCTGAATCATCTTAAGAAAGGCTCATAGACTTCTTTAACAAGATATGGACCCCTCAGCTAGACTCACACACGAGGGTCCATTGAAGTTTTCAAAGGTACCAATCAGATGTTCACACTGCAAAATATGAGCCTTGATCTCCACTTCATGCACCTTACACAAAGTTTAATTTGAGGTGGATGATAGGCTTAAATAGAAAACTTACACCACGCAGACTCTAGGAGAAAAAGTGTAGAATATTTAGTGACCTGGGGGTAGGTAACATGTTCCTAGGCAGGACATAGGGGGAAAAAAAAAACATCAAAAAGACAAGTTTCAAAATTTGAAATTTCCACTCATGAAAAGACTTAATACAGTAAGACATGGAATAGAAAAAAAAAGACACTATAGGATACATAAAGAATTCCCCCGAGAGTAGTAGGAGTTCAATAGTAAAATAGGAAAAAATAAATAAAGTCAGACCTCACCCAATTAAAAAGAGAAAAACCTCTGAACGCACAGATGGAGGTGAGTGAGTGATTAATAAGCACACAAAGAGGGCTGGACGTCGAGAGGTCTCAGGCCAGTGTCCTCCCATGTCACACCAACGCGGTTAAAATAGTGAGGTCGAACCCCTGCCTCAGATGGCTGCAGTTGGGACGACCGGCAGCCTCGGCTGTGCACAGGGCTGAGGAGCAACAGAAACCTCCCTTGTGAACTCAGGGTGCAGCTGCTCCAGGAGTGGCCTGGAACCTTCTCTTAAAGGGCCACAAGCACTAGACACTCCACTCCTGCGCTTACGTCCGTGAGAGATGGAGGTTCTGGGTGTGAGAGTTCATAGCAGCTTATTAACAATAGTCAAATCCTGGAGAGAGCCCTTGGGTTCATCACCTGAAAAACAGCTAAAGGACCGTCAGCGTGTTCATACGAAAACCATTCCTCAAAAGTAAGAAGGAATGGGCACTCACACGTGCTGCCACATGGAGAGATCTCAAAAAAAATGTGAGCTAAGAGAAAGAAGCCTGCATAGAAGCACAAGTGTCGTATTGTTGCATCTGGGTGCTCTAGAACAGGCAAACTGTGTTCTATCACAGAAACAGCAGGGGATGGGCAGGCCTGACGGGAAGGGGCACACAGGGCCTCCCCCCGCGATGGCGGGGCCTGGTCACCCACCCAGCTCGGGGCACTGTGGAAGCTCATCAGATGAGACACTTCAGGTTTCTGTATTTCCTTTCCCTAGCATTTAAAGATTCTTTTAATTTCTGGAACTCTCTTATTCATTTAGGATTCATTTCCAAACATGAGGAGATATCACTTCACCCCTGGGGATGTTATCACACAGAGAAATTGGAAAGCCTAGTCCATCACTAGGAGATTCACAGTGGCCCAGGGCTGTGGAAAACAGCGTGGCAGTCCTGCACAGAACTGAAAACAGGGTCACCGTGGGTCCAATAATCCCACTGCCGGGATATTCCCAAAAGAATTGAAATTGGCATCCAGAAGAGACAGCTGCTCCTGGGCTCACGGCAGCGCTCTTCACAGAAGGCAAGATGGGAACGCCCTGACGTGCCTGGGCGGATGGGCGGATAAAGGAAACGCTACAGTGGAATACTACTCAGCCTCAAAAAAGAAGGCTACATCATGGATGAAACTGGGGGCAGCAGGCTAAGTGAAGTAAGTCACTCCCAGAGGGACAGAAACCAGACAAGTGCAGAAAAATAAGGAGAATTCCCTTAGTGTAGCTTTTCCTCTGTGAGGCCTTCGTGGGTGATGCAGGCCACACTGGGAAGGGCCGTCTGCCTGACTCAGTCCCAGTTCAAATACCAGTCTCACCAAACCCTGACCGGGGCACCAGAGGTCACGTGTCAGCAGGCCTGGGGCAGCACACGCTCAGGCCTGTCTTGCAGCGCTCCTGCACCAGGGCCCACCTGCCCTCTGTGCCCGGCCCCACCCCCAGCATTCTGCTCCTGCTGCTCCGTGCCCAGCTCTTCTCTGCATGGACGTCCACTGAGTCTCCCCCTCATGGAGGGAAGTTCACCTCCGTGGAGGTCCAACTCAGAGCCCACATCTTTACATCGTCAGCCCCAGCCGCTCCCCGAGACCTGGATCTGCGTATCCCGCAGGTCTGCCGTCTCTGCGGCCCGTCTCTGCGGCTCCCTCCTGTGGCCTTTCCGTGCCCCCCGACCTTGGCCTCCCAGCTGTTCCCCACGACATGAAGTGGCTTGCTCCGGACAGACAGACCTGAGATTTGGGGCGTGCTCTGTGACCAGTCCTTTAGCAGACAGGCCTGATTCTGCCAAACAGACCTGACCTGAGTCCCTGACCCCTCTGGGGACAGTGACCCCTCCGAGCCACCTCCACCCCTCCTCTTGCGGCAGCCGCCCCGTAGCTTCCCTAACTAGGTGTCCTCCCAGCTCGTGCATGATCTGTCTTGGCCAGCAGCCAGCAGCAGGCAGACCTTCCACCCCAGAAGACCACGGGCCCTTCTGTCCCACGCCCTCCAGACCTCTGCCCACTGCAGTGGAATCCCGGCCCCTCGCCGTGGCCTAAAAGCCTCCCGGGCCTGTCCCCCCTCCAGGTGGCCCTGCTCCACACGCCTGGCTGCCTGCGTTGCTGCCCGGCCTGGTCACACTCTGCTGCTTCCTGAATTCAAGCGGCCAGCTGCCCGAGGCTGGCCTCCCTTCTCTCCTCTGCCTTAACTTCTACAGAACACTGCAGTGACCTGAGTCCTCCCGGAGGCAGACCCAGGCAGGGGGGACGAGCAGGAAGCAGGCGCAGGCCTGTGTTGCCTGTCCAGCAGGTGAAACGCGGGCGTGAATGTTCATCCTGAATGTCACTCGTGTCCCAGGTTCCCTCAGGGTCTCAGCCTCCCACCTTCCCTCAGCCCACTCACGGAGACCAAGAAGTGGTGGGCGGGGCCGAGCCAGAGCCCACTCCTCACAGAGCTCCGGGCTGCTAAGGCCACCCACCAGCAGGTCCCCACAGCCGGAGGCTGGGAAGCTCAGGTTGGGCAGCCCCTCGACTGTGATGCTCACGCTTGGCTCGGTGACCCCTTTACCTTGGGAAGTGCAAAGATGTGCGAGTGAACAGGGTGATCTGGGACCGGCCTTGGGATCTGAAATCAGAGCCGCCCGGGAAGGTGGCTGGGATCCGTCATTGTTATTAATAATAAGTCACAGGAAGTGAAGTCGCACACCGCAGATTGATGGGTCACCACGTCCCCTTGCCATCACTTCTACAGCTTAATCTTCCTGTAACCATATTTCAAAAATCAGAGAAGCTAAATTAGATTAAAGGCCACCCGTGCTGGTAAGCGCAGCACCGAGTTCACCCTGCTCCCAGGGCAGGTGGCTCTTGGTCACCTTTACAGCGCTCTGCCCGCAGGGCCTCGTGGGGCCACCACCCCCGGGTTTCTCCTCCCAGTGCACAGATGTCGACCAAATTGGAAAAAGCTCACGGATTCCAAGGTTGACTCCCAGTTCGTAGCAGCAACCCTGTGTGTCTTTTGGGAATCCTTAAATTAATGCTGACGAAGAACAAAGAGCCAGGACCCTCCGCCAGGCCCAGAGCACAGGCTCCAGGGTGACGGGCGGCTTCCCCTTGGGCCTGCTCCTCTGGCGCTCCTCTGGCGCTCTGGCGCTCTGGGCAAGTCTGGCACACCAAAGGGTGGAGGCCGCCCTTTGAGTCTTGTAATGGCTTCGCAGGGACCGAATTTTTTTTTTTTTTTTCATTATTGCTAGAGGGAAAACCCACACTGGGATTTGTGTGGGGATTAGCTTACTTTTACACAGACCTTCCATAGGGAAAAGAGGAGAAAAGACAGCACCTCACACACATCTGTGGCTGTCATAAGGAGATGCTTAAAGATAGTGTCACACAGAGAGTGTAAAAATAAATGACGGGGGCCCACAAGCGGAGCCTCAGACAGCAGCACCATCTGCTTTAAGTAACATTTATTTTCCTGAAAAAAAAAAATATGTTCCCAAACTGAATAATGCCCGTGTAGTCTAAATATTTGCTTTCCATGAGCATCCTGGGAATAATAGGAAACGTCCCGAGAATCCCAAAGGCATCAGATCCGGGATGGAGAGAAGCAGCCGCGGGCGGGGAGCGCGCGACGGCTGTGGAGATGCGAGGGCATGATTATTTATGGCCTCTCAGCTCTGACAGTGGGGGACACTGCAGAATCAAAGACATCTGTTGGCGTCGCAGGAGTGTCTGCAGCCCTGTGGTCAGGACGGAATCGTGTTAGTCCTGGACCCCTGGGTGCAGGCGCCAAGTCACAGTGGGGAGAAAATTGCCCGCAGCCCTCCACGGCCGTTTTACTCAGCGCGAGTTAAACACGCGGACAGACGGTCCAGCGCCGAGCGCATTGACTCCGGCTGCCGTGTGGGCTCCGTTCCCACAATCTGACTCAGAAGGTCAGGTTCTGCCGGGTGACTGAGCCCTGGTTCTGGAGGGAGCTTGTGGGTGGCGTGGACAGCGCAGCTTCCGAGAGCACATTCCAGGCTCTGGAACGCACGGGCTGTGGCGCTTTGGACAAGTTGCAGACCCTCTCTGGGCCTCAGTTTCCTCATCTGCATGATGGCATGATGCCTTCCCACCTGAGGGGCAGCTCAGAGAAGGGGGTACTTACCACTCCAGGTGCCAGTGCCCAGGCTGTCGGGACATCTGCTCTTGCTCTGCTGCCCTGGCTGACATGGGAGCTCTGGTGGGAACAGGGGATGTGCTGAGACATTGTTTTCAGCACTCTAATAATTTTATTGACACGTGATGAGGGACACTGCATGGAGACAGGGCTCTGGACCTCGTGGCTGGCGCCTTTGAACTTGGTCCTGCAGGGTCAAGGGTCTCTTTGCTAATTTTGTTCTGTGATATTTCAAATCATCCATGAGCAGCGGCACCCTGAACACCTGATCCTAAACATCCTAATGGTGGCTTCTCTCCTTTGAGCAAGAGGACGCGATGGTGGCACAAAGCAAGCTGATCATCCACAGGTGCCATGTGCCCAGCCTGACCACTCGAAGTGA
The DNA here is from genome assembly GCF_047511675.1 of Marmota flaviventris. Taxonomy (NCBI): domain Eukaryota; kingdom Metazoa; phylum Chordata; class Mammalia; order Rodentia; family Sciuridae; genus Marmota; species Marmota flaviventris. Next base: position 2,990,015 of record NC_092507.1, read on the forward strand.
CTCTTGCCTTCTGTTCCCAGAAGAGAGCTTTCTACACACGCAGACTCACTGCAAGGCCCCACCTTATAGGTCAGTGTCCTCTAGCAAGTGCATGTCACGGGTTGGCATTCAGATCCACTCGTTAGGAGACGCTTGCCCTGTGCCCAGCATGGCACTGTGGCCACGGTTTGGATTTCGGTTACCACCCTCAAGCCCATCCACCAGTGATCCCCACAGGCACACCTGCAGCACACGGGTTTCTTCATTGCAGTGACACTTATGGGTCCCGAAAGCCCCTGGTTCCCAGGAATGACTTATTGGTTCTCCTGGTTTCTCAGGCAAGAATGAGAAAGGGGTGGCCTAGCGGCAAGGTGTCCGGTGGCATGTTCTCCAGGAGGCTGTGATGTGTGAGCACGGGAAAGCCGTCTTCCTGCATTGTCCTTTGTCCCCAAGTTAAAGGGGCTTCCCAGTCCCAGGCCTGTCATGGTGGGTGTCCGAGCCCAGCACTGCCAGCCACACCCCCAGGGCATCTTGGCGACGCCGTGTGAGGGTGCCAGAGAGTCAGGGAAAGCCGACAATGGCGCCAGGTGGAGATGGCGCCAGGTGGAGATGGCATGGGGTGGGGGGGTCCTGGGGGGGCAGCGGGAAACCTGGGTGCCCACTTCCTGCTGGTGGGTGGGGTGCAGCAGGGTGGTGGGAGCCGCCTCTGGGGTGCAGGTAGCTGGAAGAGGGGCGCTAGGTGTTGCTGGAGCTGTGGGAGGGGACAAGGTTGACGATGGGGTCAAAGAGTCTGGAGAAGGTCGTGAGTTTGCACAGACCAGGCGTCAGAGAGAGCCGCAGGCACACGGGCTCTGAGCACAGGAGAGCCACAGCCACTGCGCTGTACGGGGACCAGCCCCCAGAGCTCAGGCAGAGCAGGGTGGGCCAACCTGCAGGCAGAAGGAGGGACTGGCTAATGTGGACAGACTCAGGAGGGACACCAACACAGGAGCTGGACAAACAGCAGGGGAGAGGAGGAGCCTGGGATCCCACAGGCCCCGGCACAGGCTGATCCAGCTGAGAGAATGATTGACAGTCTGCACAGCAGCTGGGGAGGGACGGGTGGAGCACAGCCCTGACGGCAGGGCCCAGAGTCAGGGCCACCTGTGCAGAGCCGGACCCGCTGGCTGGAGGCAGCCCAGACAAGGTGCAAAGACGATCATAGGAGGGACTGCCGGGTGCTCAGACTCCATCCAGTGCCAGTCAGAGCGGCAGGAGGGCTGCCCCTTGCCAGCACTGGAGGCCCCTCTCTGAAGAGACTGTGGTTGCTGAGGATTCAACACTGGCCTGGCCTCAAGCACGGACATAGAGAGTGACAGGCCAATGCTGAGACACATTCCGAGGAATTCTGGTCGGGCTCTTCCGTCATTCTGCAAACATGGAAGAGCTCTCATGCGAACCTGGCCCGTCTAGCCAGCGTGTCCACGCGGTCTAGGCCCCGATGGGCAAAGCAACCTGAGGCTAAACCAAGAGCCAGAGAGGCTTCGCCAGCACATTGTTCAACAGTGACCTTTTTAAAACAAGACTACGCTCAAAAATAATGATACAGTGCCATAAATACACAAACCGGAACAGTGGTCCGGCCCATTACTGAGTCCCATGCTGTCTGGAGTTGGACTGGCACCGGGGGCTGTTCCCACCAGCACCACCCAAACACAGGAGGGGAGGGTCACATTACAGCGCTCCGAGTCACTAGGCCAGGGAACTCCTCAGCTCCGTCACCATCTCGTGGAACCACTGCGGTCCACCCGAATGGCATCCTGTGGTCCGTGACCATGAGCAGTCTCTGCCCCGTGAGTGTGACCTCAGCCAAAATCTAAGGTACAAAACACAGTTCCCGGAGCAGCAGGCGTTGCCGGCGCAGCAGGGGGTGGGTGGGCTTTCTGGGGCAGCGTGTGTCTTCTCTGCCAGGACAGACGGGCAGCCCGTGCCTTTGCAGCAACTGGGAGGAGCCACCTGGCCACATCACCCAGGGTCCCACAGAGCAAGTGTGGGGTCATGGCACCCATTACCCACTTCTCAGTAGATCCCGTTCCCTTCAGTATCTGCCGTGGGTCAGGGGCACACAGGGGATGTTTCATGATCACTATTTGGTACCAGGGATTGAATCTACAGGTGCCTGACCACGGACCCACAACCTCAGACCTTTTTATTTTGAGACCGGATCTCCCTAAGTTGGTGAGGCTGGAACTTGTGATCCTCCTGCCTCAGCCTCCCGAGCTGCTGGGATTACAGGTGTGCGCCACCATGCCCAGAGGGAAAAACATCAAGAAGGAAGAGGATTAGACGCGGACTCTAAAAGGTGGTTCTATAAATATCGGCATCATGTTCTCAGGCTCCCAGACAGGCCAAGCACCACGTGGACGCACAGGAGAGGGTGCCCGGGGGCAGCGTCAGGGGGGAGAGAGGGGGACCTGGTGCTGCAGCAATGCCCAGGAAGGGGGCACCAGGGCGGAGGAGGAGCCGGCCTCCTGCACACACGGGTGACCCCCGGATTTCTCATGACCTTCCAGGAACATGGTGCCCCTCTCTGATGAGGGCCAGAGAGAGAAGCAGGGAGGGGGGCTCCTCCCACCTGCCCCTGACTCGGGAAAGCTGGTGGAGGTGGCAGCACTCAGAGATGATGCCCGGCACAGACCCCCCTGATGGCGGAGAGCGCCGAGGAAGCCGTGTGCACCCTCCTCGCTTCAGAGGACCGGAGGGGGCGGGTGAGAATGCCCGGGGCTGCACTCAGACCCCTCCAAGGAAGCCCGAGGGGAGACACGAGGGAGGGGACTGTGCTGGACACGGCAGAGGCCGGAGGTGGAGAGCTGGCAAGCGAGGAGGGCAGGGCAGGGGGCCAGTGTCCTCCTGCACGACAGGGAGGGACCCTCCCGCTGCCTCCTGCCTCCTCTCCCTGATGGGGGTCAGCGTGTGAGTTCAGTAACAGGATCGTAGGCTTTGAAGTCGGGCAGACATTGGGTTTAATGACCCAGCTCAGCTGCTGACCAGCTGCGTGACCAGCTGTGTGACTCCGGGAAGCAGGCTGACCTTCTCTGATCCGACAGTGGTCTTCGTACTGCTTACTTGAGGATGCAGTGAGACTAAATGCTCATTCTCCACCAGGCTCCGTACCCGCTGGTCCGTGGTGGTGGCTGTCTTCTTCTCTCCCGCCCTCTCCTCCCTTTTACTGCCATTATCTGGAATAAGGAGCCCGTAAGATGAAGCCGCTGAGCCCTTGATCACATTTCAAGCTGGGTCCACTGTCACAAATGGACAGGCCAAATTAGCAGGAGGCTTGTGGCTTCTGAGAGGAGGCTCCTTGTTGCTTTCAACCTCTGGATGTGACGCCTTGGCTCATCGTCTGGTGTCAACTTTGTGACGACCCGTGACAGGCCAGCCTCAGGGCACGGCTGGTGGAATCACAGGGGTCTGTGTTGAAGGCTCGCACTCCTGGCTGACCGGGCTGCCGTCTCTGAACGCTCAGTGGTTTTTAGCAGGGAGCCCCATCTTCCCATCTGACGCTGGGACCCCTAACTCTGCTCTGTCCAGGAGGTCCACCTCTAACTCTGCTCTGTCCAGGAGGTCCAGCCCCGCCCCCCCTCCAGAGCCGGGAAAGAAGGACAAGGCAAGTCAGGACAGCACCTGAGAAAGACGGTCAACCCGAGCCTGGGCCGCGGGCTCCCTCGGCTTCCAGAGCCTTCCAAAAACCTGGTGAAATACACACGAGATGACATTCACATTTCAGTCCAGCGGTGCTGCCCACCTTCACTGCACGACCACTGCCCCTGTGTCGTTCTAGGACACATCCATCACCTCTGAAAGAACCCTGTCCCATTGGCCATGGCTCCAGAGGCTCCCCCAGCCCCTGGTGGCCACCATCGGCTCTCTGTCTCAGAGCTGATGCTCTGTGTCCACCTGGTGGGACGCCCCCCAGAGCTGGTACAACACTGGGCGTGTCTGGGAGGGTGTGTCCCGGAGAGGGGGGCACCCTGATGGATGGGCGCAGTGAAGAAGACCCACCCTATCAGAGGTGGGTGACATGGTCCCATCCACGGAGAGCCCTGGTGGAACCCAAAGGAGCAGGAAGGGGAATTCCGTCTCCCTGGGCCACTCCCAGACACCAAGGCTCCTGGGTCCTGGGCCTCTGGACCCCGGGACTTAAGTCACACCTCCTCGCCCTGGTCCTCCGGTGACTCCCCGGCGTCCCTCCCCCTCCTGTTTGGCTCTGCGGTACCCAGGAGGCCTTTAATAGATGCTCTCAGGACCCACATCCTGCTCTGCAGACATTTTAGCTGGACAGAAGGATCGTGCAGGTTAAGAGAAGGCAGGCAGAGCCACACAGCCATCCTGGGGAAGCGCCAGCCCTGGGTACAGTCTTTCTATGTCATAGAATCAGCGATTTGTATCATCTTAAAATAACTACAAAGCCTTGGCTGGAACCCACTGTGGAGGCCTCTGAGCATTCGCAAACAAGAGCTCATTATGCAGCACCCTTTATCGGCCATCTCTGGATCAAACGGCCCAGGCGGGTTGGTACCCGCAGCCCACACCTGGGACGCCTTTCTCTCCTCCAGGCCTGACGGGAGGCGGGGGGCCAGCACCAGCAGGTCTCAGAGGATGGTGTGTCGCCACCGCTCAGTGGGCTCGGATCAGCAGCAGAAGCCAGCATACACAAGGTCCACCTCTGGTCATAACGGACAGAGGCCTGGTGGTGGACAGCACCGTGGCCACATGGACCCTGCAATGCCGAGAGCTATTTGTGACAGTTTCTCAGACGCCTCCAGGCGGGAGAGCCAGATGTCCCTGGACGCAAAGATTCCGCTTTTATGCCTCCCTCTTTCCTGGTGTGAAGGTCCATTCTGACGCAGAGTGGAACTTTCACAGCCCCTGCCCGAGAGCTGGACTGCTTCCTCCAGAACAGCCGGTGGTCACAGCACAGCTTCCTGAGGACCGGGGAGGCCTCGAGGCGCAGGGCAGTGCGCTACAGGGAGACATGGACAAGCGGGGGTGGGGGGCGTTCAGCGCTGGGCTCGCGGGTTGGAGGACACTCTGACCTCCTTTGGATCAGGGTAACCAGACAGGGGGCAGCTGCTCTGCTGGTGAGATGGGTCCCAAGGCGGCTGTGCACCCAAGGTCTCCTCCTTCTCCTGGCTTCACGGTCGTGGGTAAATGGCTTTTCCTCTCTGAACCTCGATCTCCTCATCTACAAAATGGCTGTATTGGTTCATGGTATGCATTTCTTTGAATGTTAAGTTAAATTTTGACGCAAAGCACATACCAAAGGCCGGGAACTGGGAGAAGACGTCACCAGAACTGGGTTTGGGTGTGGTGCGTCCAGAAGTGGTGTCAGTCAGCTTTTCGTGACTGTGATAAGAACCACTTACAGGAGGGAAAGTTGACTTGAGCTCACAGTCTCAGAGGCTCAGTCCCGGGTCTGCCTTGCTCAGGGAGGTGGAGCGTCCTGGTGGAAGGGCGTGGTGGAGCCAAGCTGCTCACCTGGCAGCCAGGAAGTGGAGGGAAAGGGGACACGATACTATCCCTAAGTGCAGGGCCCTGTGACCCACCTCCTCTGGCCACCTCCCTCCCGCCCAGTTACCATTCAGCGCAGGAGAACCTTCAAATCATTACTCATCAAGTGGATTGATCACCAACCGGGTTACGGTTCTCGTGATCTAATCACTTCACCTCTGAGCACTCCCGCCTCCACACAGGGCCTCCTACTTAAACCAGAACATTCCATCCCGGCCCCCAAAGCTCCTGTCCACCTCATGGTGCAAAATGGTCTTAGTCCATCTCCCGCAGTCTTAGCGGTTTCGGCACAACCAAATAGTCCAAGTCCCAAGTGTCCCCAGAGACTCAAGACAAACTCTCGCCTGTGAGCCCCTGTGATAGTCCAAAGCAAGCTCCGTGTGCCCAACATACGTGGCAGAGTGATCATTCCTGTCCCACGTGGGACACAGAGGCACAGAAAGAGGGGGTGGGAGCAGAGCAGGGCTGAGACCCAGCTGGGCAGGCGTGGTGTCCTGTAACTCCATGTCCAGTGTCTGGGCACACGGGTGCTGAGATGGGATCTCCACAGGGCTTGGACAGCGCGGCCCTACGGTCCCCGATCACCACCCTCAGGTCCCTCCCCTGGGCTGCCTCTACCTGAATGCAGCCTTGGCAGACTCCCCACGTTCCTGGCATCTCTCAGTCCTGGGGGGTCTCCCCTGCGGCTTTGACTCTTCTCACATTTTCACGGTCACCCCCAGAGGCCGCCCACGGGGACTCAACCTCTTACACTTGGCCTGAGCGTCTCTGCGCTTCTTCTCTGTCCAAACTGCAAGCTTTTCAAATCTTCCCTCTTTACTTTCTGCTCCTGATACAGTAAACCTGCCTAAAACCTGCCGGGGACACCAGGCCATTGCCCGAGGCTGTGCCTCTGCCACGTTCATCGGCCTGCCACCTCCAAAGTCACCCCACAGAAAGTCCCAGGACGTGGGCCACGTGGAGACAAGTTCTTTGCCAGAATAGAACACTAACGGCCTCTAGTCCAGTGAGGCCTCACTCCAAAATGGGTCCATATTCCCCTCTGAAACCTCACGAGCCCGTCCGTAATCTGGTTCTCCAAACTCCAACCAGAATCACCATTGACTCTGCGTACAACCTTCTAAGACTCCTCCAGCCTGAATCTCCAGACGTTTCCAAACCCCTCCCACGAACCAGTTCCTAAGGCTTCGGAACCGCAGGAGGTTGGTCACAGCGATGACCTCACTTCTCAGGGCCAGTTTCTGTTAGTTGACTTTTCGTAACTGTGACCAAAATGCCCCCGAGAACAACTTAGAGGAGGAAAAGTTTCTGTTGAGCTCACGGTTCCAGAGGCTCAGTCCACGGCCGACCCCTCATTGCTCTGGGCCCAAGGGGAGGTGGGGCAGCGTAGCAGAGGGCAGGTGGCAGAAGCTACTCAGGTCCTGGCAGCTGGAAAGCGGAGAGGAGGAGGAGCCAGGGGGCAAGTTTAGTCCCAGTGACAGACCCCAGTGACCACCCTCCACAGCACTGCCCTGCCCACCTGTATTGACCAGGTGCCTTCCCAGGTTCCTCCTGCATCAGACGGATTCCTCCACAGAGGAGGTCACAGCTCTCACGATCTGATCATGTCGCCTCCCAACATCCTCAATTCAACATGGGCACCTTCACAGGACACCTCATCCCCAACCACGGCACGGGAATAAACCCAGAGGAACTCAGACAGCCCGGGACCTACTGGGGCCTCGGCTGACGGAGAACACGTCAGCCAGCTCCTTGAGCAAAGGGTTATGTGTAGGGGCTGCTCGGTGCACATCTCTTTCCTCATCTCTCCGGGTCAATGCTGAAGCCCAGCCCTCCCGGCTTTAAGGACGCCCTTGGCTCCTAGGTCATAAGATCGTCTGGGATAGTGAGGGCACCGTGCCCTAATAGCAGCCCCATAGTAGCTAGGGGCATTTGCCCCTGTTCCCCAGTCCCTTACTGTCACGGGGTGACTGAGGACTCTGAGACAGTCCAAGGATGCTTTGTTATTGTGTTAATCAAGTCTTTCTTAAATCTCTACCAATAATGTCACAAGCTTCTCCATTGTGATTGTTCTCTGGAAATAGCTACCCACCGTTCTTTACTTTTCTGTCACTTCATTTTGTCTGAGGTGACCTCCTGGAAAGAGCCCTTTTGCATGTGTGTGTTTTTCTTGTGCCTTAAACTGAGGTCTGACTCCTTCACGGTGATGGACGTGCCTTCTCCCCTCCCTCCCTCCCGCCCTGGTGACTCCGCGCCCTTCTCTTCCCTCCCTCTTGCCTCTGCTAGGTTCACTAACCTCTTATTTCGTATCCTCTCCAGCAGTCTGCAGTCCCCACACCCCTGTTCTGGGAACTAGGGAGCACCTTTACAGTCGGCCATGTGCTTCGACGGGTGCTCCTTGGCTTCCCGCCCACGGGCAGCTTCTGCCCCCTCCTCACGGGAACAGACTCGATCTGGTTCTCCCCACATTTCCCATCTCGGCTTCCAGTGGGGCTTCTGCAAAGTGGCTCCAGATCGCCTTGGTCACTCCCCACGGTCAGCCCCTGGTCGGCCCAGGCCATGCAGGTCCACTCTCAGCCCAGACGGTGCCCTGAAGGCTGAGGCCAGGCCACAGCTCGCCCGCCCTTCCCGTCCCCTCTCCCTGTGTCTCCGGCACAGGTGTCCTTCTTCCAGGGTCCCCACTTGGCTCCTGTGACATCCGTGCTCAAGTTTTCCTAAGGGACATCTTCAGGTGGGATAATGGTTTAGATATGCATGCGTGGGAGATCACCGTGTCCTCTTTTTAAGGTTTTTGACTTATTATGCAATTCTAAGTTGAAATCCGTTCCTCCGTGACTTTGGAGACCGTGTTCCTATTACTTTCTAAAATTTCTTGTTGAAAACTGTGAATCTGATGCCAGTTGAATACCAAGTCTGATTTTCCTTGATACATTTTTAGGATTGATTTTTTTTTTTAATTTGAACTTCAAAATTTTGTCTATTTAGGGCTAAAATTTAAAAGCAAAGACTCCCTGTCACATCTGGTGTGCAGGACTCTTGCATATTCATCTGTGGGTGCTGTTGTCCTTTCTACAGGAGGACACAGCACCTGTAGGTTACCTGGCACCCATCCCCATACCTTCAGGTCTTCTCTAGGTGATCTACAGCCCCGGCCTGTAAATGCTGTGGAAAGACTCGCTATGCAAAGCACTTGTTTAGGGACTAAGGACTAGGGGAAATGTGCACGTTCGGCACAGACACAGTTTTTTCTTTTTCAAATATATTTTTTGTGAGGTCGGTTAGCGCCAAGGGTGTGGGACCTGTGGTCATGGAGGACGAGCTGCACATTCAAAGTGTGCGTTTAAAATGCACATTAAAAAGCAATATTGCATAAGATGTATGCTAGAAAACAAAACGCACATTTATATTGTTTTTGCTTAGCATTTGGTGGTTTCCTGAAAGTCAGCTCTTTCCTGATATGGGACGTTTCCTGGGATTGCTTTCAATCTGTTCCTGGTGTCCATTCTCCTGTCCCTTTGCTGGATCCCTCACCATCAGGCCCTTATTCTAGGTTTTGGATCCATCCTCCACATCTTAATTCTCCTCTCGCTGTTCCTCTCTCCGTGGTCTCCTTCTTATGGGGTAGAAGCCTCCAGCCAGTGGCTGAGCTGCCTTCCCGCCGCCCAGCCCCCCACCCACCTCCCTCTGGAAACCTTCTCAGAAGCGCTCCTTGTCCACGTCCACGTTCACGGCAGGAGAACTCGGCCTCCCAAAGTGGCCAGTCCTCCCTAAACTGGCCCAGAGAGGCCACGCACTTCCACGCCAAGTTCTAATAAGGATTCCTGGGAACTCGACAGATGGATTCTGAAGTTCATGTGGAAGCGAGAAAGGCCAGGAGCCGCAGGAGGAGGAGGGATGGGACTGAAAACGTGCGATTCCCAAGGCCGACCAGAGACCACAGGGAGCGGGACACCAGTGTCACCAGGAAAGGGGGCCGTCGGCCGAGGAGGGACACTCCCAGGGTAGCAGGGCAGGCCGAGTTGATCTCAGACACCTTGACAGCTGGGAGTCAAACTTTAAAACACACGAAATAAAATAACGAAAGCTGTTTCTGACTGGAAAAGGGACAGCGGTCTGAAACAGAGCCCCCCGTTAAATACTCGTTAACAACCCATCACTTTGTCTACTTCTTAATCAAAACCTTCTGCTTCTCCAGACACACTTCAAAGAAAGCTGAACCAGAGGAAGACGCTCCCCGGGTAAGAACACAGACGCGTTCCGCTGAGCGCGAAGAAAGAAGCCCTTTAAGTCGATAAGCAGCAGCAGAAATGAGCCGCAGTAAACCCACAAGTGGACGGCCCCCGCTCAGTGGCCAGCAGATAATGAGCCTCGTTAGGAACCAGCAAACCTAATTAGGGGACAGGGAGAGACGGTTGCGTCCCCTGGGATTGGCGCGACTGATGCGCTGAGGGGTGGTGGCCCTGGTCCTGTTCACCTGGTCACATGTGCACGGTGGGGACAGGACACCCACCCTAGGTGAGAACCGCCCTGGAGAAACTCCACAGCCACGCGGGGTCCACCGCAGCCCTGGTCAGCAAAAAAACCTGGGCACACACCCAGTCTCACCCGCAGCCGGGTGGACACGGACCCTACAGCATGTTCTCACCATCAGAGGTCACGCAGGCTGAGACACCAAGGGGCCACGGCCACGGACCTGAGAAGCAGGCTTTACAGCACAACGGCCCCAGGGCAGCCACCAAGGGGGACTGCACCACAGACACAGAACCTGACACCGAAGCCCAGAAGCAACACCGTGTGTAAGCAAGGACCCAAGGGCCACCCGCGAAAAGTGGCCACTTTCATCATAATCCACAACATGAACTAAGCAGCGCGGTGGCGAGGTGTGCCTGCAGCGTGGTCCCGACCTGCCCCGACAGACCTGTCGTGAAGCCACCAGACCCCACCAGCAACCTCGGGGCTTCGTCAGCACCTTCTCCTTTAATGTTTTGATTCCTTTGTATTTTGGGGGGGGGCGGGGGAGAAGGGGTACCAGGATTGAACTCAGGACTCTCAATCACTGAGCCCCATCCCAGCCCGATCTTGTAGTTTATTTAGAGACAGGGTCTCAATGAGCTGCTCAGTGCCTCCCTTTTGCTGAGGCTGGCTTTGAACTCGTGATCCTCCTGCCTCAGCCTCCCTGGACGCTGGGATTACAGACGTGCACCACCACCGTGCCCGGCTCCTTTATAAATGTTTTGTTGGTGCCCAGCAGTTATACCCAATATGGAGATTGGTCATGGCGTGTTTGTAGATGAGCACAGTTGGGTCGATTTCGTTCCCAGTACCTCCCTCTCCCCGCCTCCTCTCTCCCTGGTCTACCCCTCTACCTGCTGATGCCCCTCCACCTCCCTAAGCTCCCTTCTTCCTGTTTCCTCTGCAGCTTCTGGATGGGTCAGAAGGCAGACCCTTGCCTTCCCAGCCTGGCTCTGTCTGCTCAGCAGCACACCCTCCAGTTCCACCCATTGTCCTGCCAGCAACAGGGTTGGGTTCTTCTTTACAGTGGCTACGTCTCCGTTGCACACACTCACCACATTTTCTTTACCCATCATCTCCCGACGGCACCGAGGCTGGTTCCGTGACTCGGCTGCTGTGAATCGTGCTGCTGTGAGCGTGGCGATGAAGCAGTTTTCCTTAGGAGACACGGTGAGTAGGTTTTCCACATCATCAGGTCACCTAGTGATGACAAATGACCTGGAAGACACAAAGCCACAAAGAAGAAAATAAAACTGCCCACAACCCTGTGCCCCTTTTCTTTTTACATAAATTCTTTCTTTTCATGTTTTAAAAATGGAAATCGGAACCAGTAAGTAAAGCATAGCGTCCTGCATGTTCTGGGGCCGCGGACACCGAGTCCCCGAGCCGCAGACCCTGCCGGCCACGTCCGTCTCTTCAGGTGAAACCCTTCAAACCCTCCCTGGAGATTCTTGCACCATACACTACGTCATTGCTATCGATGGTCACCTGCCGGGCAGCAGCGCCCAGGGCTTTTGCTCCTCTCTCCTTGTGACCCAAGACCTGCTGATTGACACCCTGCCGACCCCGCGGTCCCCTCTCCCTGGCCTCTGCTGACCATCCTTGATCTCAACTTGGAAGACACCAGCTTTTCAGACTTGGGTCGTGAGTGAGCTCCTGCAGTCCTGGTCCTTCTGGTGAAAGACCCTGCAAAGGGACTGCTCCGCCTGCCCGGAGCAGGACGCGACGCCTTCTAACCACATCAACCTGGTACCACAGCCGAGGACCGCAGGTGTGGGGGCCAGAGGCCCCGGCATGGTCCCACCCTGTCAGTGGTCTTCGAGCAGCTCAGCTGGGCCCAAGTGACATATGTGGTCTAGCTGGAGTCCACGCCAGCACGGGCGCGTGTCCAGCTCCATTTCTGTGAGAGCACAGCATTGTCCAAAATGTGGTCTCCAAAAACATGGGAATTTTTGAGGACAGAATTTCCACTTCAGGTAGAATTTAACAAGCCCTCTAGAGAAATTATCTGGGGTCAGAGACCTAAACCTGCCAAATAAACATCCCGTCAGAGGCTAAACGGACAGGTTTCTCTACCCACCCGCACCCCCCCACCCTGTTTAGACATTAAGGAACTGAATAATCCTATTTTTCCTCCAGCTTCAGACAGCGAGCATTCATAAATATTCATTTTTTGCAACTGGAAGCATTAGGCCTTGTTACTTCAAGTGGAACTAACTGAAAATTAATGATGGTTTTCAGAAAAAGCAAGATTATATACACAGAAGCAATTAAACACAAACCTATTAATTATTTAACAACTTGTTAATGAGCAGAATCCCAGCGCCGGAGTCCTGGGGGGGGGCTGCCCGCCCTGCCCAGGCACCCACAGACGGGCCTTTCAGAGTTCGGCTTCGAGGAGTTTAAGAGCTGGGGGGGAATTTCACAGACGGCACCTGAGATGCCAGTTACGGAGAGGCAGGAAGGAGCTGAGCGGGAATCGGAGAAAAGAACCCACCTCCGATTTTGATCCGAAACCGAAGACGCAGTGAAGTTCAATCTCAGATTCCGAGTGTTTGTTGTGAGAAAACAAATGCTGGTGCCGTTTCTGCTCTGTACATATTTGCGCATGCATATTAATGACGTAAACATGAACTTGGCCCATTGTAAATCAACTGTATCTTAAGTAAACTCAGGACACAGAAGCCAGTCTTCACCCCCACCATGGAACCTCGGGCTTTCAGCCCGAACTGTCTGCCTGGTGAAGGATTCCTATTTGGTGAGCTGCTGCAGGCCACAGTGTGAATGTCCACGGACCCCAAGGACCCGGGTCCCAGGGTGCTGCTCTTGGCCAGGGGCAGACCTCTAAGAGGTGGGGCCTGGAGGGGGGGTCTTTAGGTCACTGGGGATGTGCCCCAGAAGGGGACTGTGGGACCCCAGTCTTTTCTTCTTCCTTGCTCTTGCTTCTTGCCGTGTCTCACGTGGTATGCTTTCTCACCAACGTGGACTGGAACTCCAAACTGGGAGCCAAAATGAACCTTTTCACTTTATAAGTGGATGACCTGAGGTGTTATGTTATAGTGATGGAATGCGGACAAAGACACCACCTACCAGCCAAGCGCCGTTCAGCACTGAGGGACGTGGGGAATGCCTCAGAGCTCGCGGACCAACCTGGTGGGACCAGAGAAGGGAGCGGAGCAAGTTGCCAAATCACATCATGCAGGACCGATTTCTCCCTGCTCCATTCTGTCTGGGTTCTCCATGGACTTCAGGGCCCTGGCACCGGCTGCTGGACCTTGTTGACGCTCAGAACAAGATACCCCAAAGCACGGGGCCTTGGCACACCGAGTCCTTTGCGCTGTGGTCAGAGGGCTTTAGAAGGCCGTCTTTCTGGCCTTCTCCCACCCTCCTGCCTCCTGCCCCTTCTTTCTCTCCCAAGTGAGTCACAGGAGCCAGGTTCCTCTTCTGAAGGAATTCCTCTTGGGAAGGGGAAGGGGCTTCCTGCCCCAGAGCAGACCTCAGCGCCAGGACAGGACATGCTCCCCGCTCCCGCCGCCCCCAAGGACCTCATTCCAAAGCCCAGCCCCACAGCAAGGGAACTCGTGCCTCGGTGAGAAGCCAGCAAGACTCGGAGCAGCCGGGCCTTGCAGGGGGCCTCTGCCCACAGCCAGGAGCTGTCCACTCTCCACCAACCCGAGCACAGAAACAGGGTTCCCCGTGGGTCTCTGTTTCCCGAGGCTCTGGGGGTATGTCCAACATGGATTGTGTAAGTCCCCGGCCTGCCTGGTCAGCCTGCCCTTGGAGTGTGGATGCTGACCCTTAGGATGGGCAGGGGTGGGCCACGCAGCCTCTCCCTGGTGGGCTCACCTGGCCCTGCAGCTTCACATGCCCTCCCGGTGCCGGTGACTCCCGAGCCGGTCACCGCCTGGGCGGCTGCACCTCCACACCCAGACCCGAGGGCCCTGCACACCTTCCCCTGGGTGCCGTGGACACCCCACCTGGAGCCACAGCTGATGAGCACAATGGCCACCTTCTGAAGCCGCCCTTGACCCTCCCGCTCTTGCCCACCACATCTGGGCTGTCAGAACCTGCTCTGGGCTCCAGCCCAGCACATGCCGCCATCCCTCCTCCACCTGGGCGAGGCTCCCCGCCCCTCAGAGCACCGTGCCCCGTGCTGGCATGAGCTGCCCCCACACACCTCCAGATGAGTCCCAGAGTGCAGGACATCTCTCTAAAGCTCGGTGGCATTACGGGGTCCCTGCCCAAAGCCACCCAGTGCTGTCCCACATCTCTTTCAACCATGGGCTGTGGCTTGAGTGTCCCCACGGCAGCTCAGTCCCCACTGTGAGGCATGAAGAGGTGCGACCAGGTGGGACCTGGCCCTGAGGCTGGGTCATGGGACACTGTTTGCAGATCACTGGATTAGGGGCCAGTTAGAAAGGCCAGCCTGGCTGTACCTCCTGGACGTGGCCCTCTCAGCCCACAGTGGGGCTCTGCAGAGTCCCCACCAGCAAAAATGCCCTCACTCAATAGAGCCCCTTGGCCGGAACCTCCCGGCCTCCAAAGGCTGAACAAACCCTCATCCTTTACAAATTACCCAGCTACAGCCGCAGAAAATACACCACGACTGCCCTGAACCGCCACCGCGTGCCCATGTCCACCTGCCTCCCTTACCCCCTGACGCCAACCTCGTGGGTCCCATGGGGTGGCCAGACTGTCCAGAGCCCTGTGATGGGGCCCCTTTGCCTGCTCTTCCCTCTGCCTGAATCTCCCTGACTCTCCTTCTCCCAGTCCCTGTCACCCCTGAGGACACAGTGGCCATTCTGAACCTGTTGTTTGTTTCCTGTGTATTTCCTCCCTCCCTCCCTCCCTCCCTCCCTCCCTTCCTTTCTTTCCCAGAGATTGAACTCCGGGCACCCCACCACTGAGCCCCATCCCAGCCCTATTTTGTGTTTTTTAGAGACAGGGTCTCACTGAGTTGCTTAGCGCTTCACTTTTGCTGAGGCTGGCTTTGAACTCGCGATCCTCCTGCCTCAGCCTCCCGAGCATAGGCCTGCTTCACCCACCGCAGCAGGCCTGTGTATTGTACACACGCACACACACACGCACACACGCATGCACGCTCATCCATGCAGCCGATCGCCTGTTCATTGTTTCCTTCCTCCTACAAAAACCGGGGCAGGGTCTGTCCCTTGCTTCCTGCTGGTCAGGACTGGAGCCTCCCCTGCCGTACGCGGCGCCCCACCGTCACTGTCAGATGAAAGAGTGGATAAACATGGAGTGCATTAATAAAGTTATTAATGAATGAATTAGCATCTATTAATGAACGGATCATCAACACATGAAGAAGATGGATTGCATCGTGACGTGCTTGGAAGACGGTCTGCGCCGCGGCGGAGATATGCACGTCAGGAAGGGCCCCGACAGCGTGGAGGATGAGGAATCACGGGAGACGGAGCCCTTCCTCCCCTCGTGGGGACGATACCGTGTCGCCCTGCTGCTCTCCCACTAGACCCCGTTCAGGCCTCGACATCCAGCTAAACTCGGGTTCTAGGACCCCAACCCACAGGCAGGGCCCTGAGCGCGCATCACCTGGGTCAGAGTCCCCAGTGGACGGGTCACCTGGGCACTGTGGGAAACGCGGAGTCAGAGTCCCCAGTGGACGGGTCACCTGGGCACTGTGGGAAACGCGGAGTCAGAGTCCCCAGCGGACGGGTCACCTGGGCACTGTGGGAAACGCGGAGTCAGAGTCCCCAGCGGACGGGTCACCTGGGCACTGTGGGAAACTCGGAGTCAGAGTCCCCAGTGGACGGGTCACCTGGGCACTGTGGGAAACGTGGAGTCAGAGTCCCCAGTGGACGGTGCCTGGCCAAGGGACAGTGCCCACAGCCCCAGCCAGTCCCTCACAGCCACTCGCAAGCTCGGCCCGCCCAGCAGCCCCTCCCTCGTCTAACTGGCAGCCCCTCATTCTGCACGCTCGGTAGAGCCCCTTCCCTGCACCATCCCTGTAACCTCCAGGAGAAGAGGCTGCCAGCCCCCTCGCCACCTTCACGGGGTCCCAGCCACCGCAGAACTGCCTGAGGTTCTCTGTATCTGCGCCCCACCCCCAGTCCCCCAAACTCCACTCCACCACGGTGACTTGCCCCAGGAAAGCAGCACCCCCCACCCCCAGCCCACCCCAGAGAAGCAAAGGAGTGGCCGGGGCAGTGCCCGAGCTGCTCCCTCCTCAGCCTCTCTCCACCTCTTAGCTGCCCAGCGGCAAATCCAGAGGCCACTCCTGAGATGCCCCAGGGCCTGGGCCGTGGCCCATGCAGCAGGAGGGAAGAGAGGGGTAGGTGAGCCCAGGGTGCAATGCAAGAGGGTCTCTGCTTGGAGCCATCCCCCCCACTACCAGGAAAGGAAAGCACGGGCCCCCACCCACCGCAGCCCAAGGCGGGGCCGCAGATCTTGTCCCACTCGGCAGATGCACCTGTCAGACCCACGGCAGAGAGTCCTGATGGAAGAGGGGAGGCGTCGGAGAGCTCACGGCTGCTTCACAGCAGACTGCCCCACCGACAAACAGAACCCCATTAATTCAGACGCAATGAGAATTTAAAGCAAAGATTTTAAAATGTATTCAGATGGTGACTGATATTAAAGACACACAGCAGGTCAAGGCAGATACGGAAAGGAATCTAAAACTGCAGGAGGTTGACCGGTGAGCGCTGAGGAGGGTGGGAAGTCAGGGTGCCAGAGAGCGAAGAGGAGCTGGGAGTCCAGGTGGACCACTCGCTCAGGAGACAGGGAGACAGGATAAAGAGAGGGACAAGACAGAGGCAAGATCCAGAATCCCCATCATGGGAGACCCCCAGGAAGGGAGAGGGGTAAACCTGGAAAGGAGAAAAGAAACATGAGTTCCACAGAGGGGGGAAAAGGTATTCTCAGTGGGCAGGGCTCACAGCTGGGCAGACTAGGAGTGTGGGCTTAAATGAAAATAAGCCCCACCTGGACCCGTGAGAGTGACAGGCGACATCCTCGAAGCAAGAGTCAGACGGAGGCAGATTCCCTGCGAGATCACAGAGCAAGGTGGAGAACAGCACTGCGGCTCAGGCTGCTCCCGGGAAACGCAGCGGCGGCACATGATGGGATGCCCACACACGGACCTCCACGTGGCACAGGAGGCCAGCCCCTACGTGGCACAGGAGGCCAGCCCCTACGTGGCACAGGAGGCCAGCCCCCACGTGGCACAGGAGGCCAGCCCCCACGGGGCACAGGAGGCCAGCCCCCCACGTGGCACAGGAGGCCATCCCCCACGTGGCACAGGAGGCCAGCCCCCCACGTGGGACAGGAGGCCAGCCCCCACGTGGCACAGGAGGCCAGCCCCCACGTGGCACAGGAGGCCATCCCCCACGTGGCACAGGAGGCCAGCCCCCACGGGGCACAGGAGGCCAGCCCCCCACGTGGCACAGGAGGCCAGCCCCCACGTGGCACAGGAGGCCAGCCCCCCACGTGGGACAGGAGGCCAGCCCCCACGTGGCACAGGAGGCCATCCCCACAGGGTGTGCATTCACGCCATCTTGACCTGCAGGAGGAGCTGAGGTGCGTTCAGTGGTGGGTGCTCTCCAGGGTGAGCCTGGCACCCATCACAACAACTAAAACAGAGAAGAAAAGTTTAAAAAGTGAACTAGAGAAGAATCGAGAATCTGCTTCTGGCAGCAGAGCTGACGGACGGGGAGTCCCGAGGTCTCGCCCTCCAGCCCTGGGGATGCTGGACGGATCACAAGCAGCACTGACTGAAAAGCTGAGCTCCCAAGGAAGGAAGGAAGCCTTCAGGGCCAAGAACAGACAAGGGAGGTGGAGGACCCTGGTGTCTGGAGCAGGTGACCTTCGGCTGCCCTGGGGACGGTCTCCAGAGCCAGGGGCGTGGGGCTGTAGGTTTGAACTGCAGGGAGACGAGGCCAGACCTGGGCCTCCACGTGCAGTTGGGGCTCAGAGGGCAGGCCAAGGCCAGCCTCGGCTGTTGGCAAGAGGGGCACAGAGGAAGGACGTTACCTTGGCCCACTTGAGACTCTGTGGCCACTGGCCAGCTCCCCTGTGGGCTGGGGGTGTGAGTCTAGAGGTCTGCAGAGGCAGGACTGTCCTGGAGGAGTGGCTGGCCGCCGGTCCCTGCTCAGCCCAAGGACACGCTGGACAAGGTCCCAGGGTCTAGCGCCCCCAGGTGCAGGTGGAAGTAACCTGACTCCCCTCGGGAGGAAGGCGCCCAGCCCAGGCTCCCAGGGAGTCCCACAGGGGCTGCGCCTGAGCTAAAACTGGACACTACAGAACACGCCAGGGACCGGCTCCCACACGTTGGGGTCCCCAGAAACGGCCCTCCGCACAGTCCCCAGACTCCCCAGGGGAGTTGTCATGAAGAGAACACTCAGTGCCTGTGTCTAGAGTGGAAGAAGGGCTGGAAGATGTGTGTAGATGAGACAGATTATCAGAATGCCCAGAAATTCTGAAAAAGGACCAAACAGATTGAAGGGGAAGTGAGAGAGCCAGAGGACGGAGACCAGGCAGAGGCCACACAAGGTTTGCCAAAGTGGACAAATCAAGGCGTCCCTCTACGGAGTGGAGACGCCCGAGGTGTTGGGATGCTCCGCTTTTGTGGGGTAGGGGCTGGAGGTGTGGCTGAGGCGCTGGGGCTCAGATCTGGGGGTGGAGATAGCATGGGATGGGCTTAGGTCCATGGCACCCTGGGGTTCCAGAGTCCAGGGGTCCTGTCCTTCTGGGATTGGCTTGGGGTTACGGTGCCATGGGGTGGTCACTAATGGGGGTGGGGAGTTCAGGTGGGAGGAAGCACAGGAGAGCGAGGAGGCTTATCTCACAAGATGACGTGAACGTTGAAGATGGCTGCTCAGACGTTAATCAAGACCCTGTGCAGATTAAAAATAAATCTAAAACGTCTAAAATTAAAAGTAAAATGGTGTGCGTTTGGGTTTGTTGTTGTTTTTTCCCCAATCACAGCTGAAGAGAGTAAGCCAGAAAATAGATTCGAAGTAAATACACAGAAGGCAGAGGAGAGTGAGGAAAATGACCAGAGTCAATGGTGGAAGGAGCAAGGGCCCAGTGGAGGTCCACCCAGTGAACAGGAGCTCAGAGGAGAAGGTAAAGGAAGCAGGCCCTGCGTGTGCCGTGGTCACCTCTGATCCCAGCAGCCTGGGAGGCTGAGGCAGGAGGACCACGAGGTCAACACCAGCCTTGGCAATTGGCCAGACCCTGGTCAGATTAAAAAAACACAAAGGGCTGGTCTGTGGCTTGGTGGTTCAGCGCCCCTGGGTTCAATCCCTGGTAAAAAAAAAGGGAGAGAGAGAGAAAGAATCGAGAAAAAAAACGTTTTTCAAAGTGATGATGGCTGAAAAATTTTCAAATAAACTTTGAAACTGACTCCAAGTTTCAGCACAATGAACTCCAAGTCCTGTGCAAGGAAAGGAGTCCACACCTGAAGAGTGTGTGTTGGCACCTGGGAACCCAGAAATCCTGCATCAGCTACTGAGAAGGAGACAGATCACGGAAAACGCAAACCAAACAATCCATCAAAGGCAGGTTTCCCAACAGGAGCAGGAAGCCCCCCCACAGGGGAGGGTCCCAGGAGGGAGCTCTCAGCGGGGGGCTGGTGCCCAGGTTGCCGGGTGCCTGGCAGGACCAGCCCCAGCACAGCAGGGGACACCTGCAGGTTCAGTCCTCCTAGGACAGCCCAGCAGGGGAGACGGGAGGGTTGGACCTCCCCCTTGGGGGAGAGGGAGGGGAGTGCAGGTGAGGGTGAGGAAGGGGGTATGGGGGGGCAGGAGGTCTCCACCAGGGAAGGAGCACGTCACAGGGAGGCAGCAGCTGAAGGGAAAGTGGGGAGCAGTCCCTTGGGAACAGGAGTGGGCATGCCCTGGGGACTCACGGTGGGGATTCGCCCAAGGGTGTTGGCTCTCCAAGTACAGTAAGGCTGGAGAGACGGCTGTGTGCTCCACCTTCTGCTGACTCCCCAGGCACAGGTGAGGAGGAGCTGGAGGGGTGGGGTGGTCAGGTGAGGAGCTGGAACGTGGGGGATGGTCAGAGCATCAAAGGCCGGCTTGCTCTCTAGCCAGGACAGACATCAAATCCACCAGAGTTGGTATCTGCAGGAACGAATGCACAGGGGACCTAGGGCTAGTGACCAGGGACTTAGAGTGAGTAGCATGGGGACCCCTGGCCAGTGAGAAGAGGAAAATACTAATCTAGAATTAAACGAAACAGGAGAGTGCCTGTCCAGGGGCACAGTGGGGTGACTGAGAGCTAAAGGGTGTCACCAACCAACTCTGCGCACTTGAGGCCCGCACTCTAAAAGAGGCAGGAAATAGCCCCCATCCACTTGTCTTTTGGACAAATTGTAGAAGATAAACCATGCCGTCCTTATTCATAAGTGCATCTGTACACAGAAACATCAGAAGACCCGGGGCACGGGCACGGGTGACCCAGGAGGGACGCTTGGCGTCCATCGGCCAACCACGGGTCTTGCCCGGCGGTCACGTGGGGTCCACTCTGGGTTCAGCGGGCGGCTGTGTCTATTTGTGGTTACTGACTCGCTGCACAGGCGTTGATTTTATTTTGCTTTTTCGTGCCTGTGTTGGCAGCTGATTGAGGCGTAATCAGCTGGATCAACTGCAGAGCTATGCAAACTAGCGGTTAAAATGCCATAAATAACTCAATTGGCCACTTCGCATGACGGTTATTTCTGTTCTATACAGAAGGGCTTATGTAACCCCTGCAGCTCGATATTGGAGTGTTAGGAGCAGGGAGAACAGGGGAGCTCAGTGCTGCTCCCTGTAGAGAGGCTCCCTGCGATCGGCAGCTCCTGCTGGTTGGTTGGACTGAACTTTGTGTCCATCTGTCCCCAGTGGGGACACACATGTGAATCCGCCTCCAGCCGGGGGGGACGGGGGAGCACACCCAACAAAACCTCAGGCACGGGCCCAGCAGGGGGGCTCTGCCCACGGGGCCCCTCCTGGTGGCTCCTCCAGCAGGACTCCATCGCCTCCTTCCAAGTGAGTGGCTTCCGAGAGGCCTGAAACAGGCCGTGAATCCACCCAGGGTCCACCTAAAAGCACACATTGCCACCTCCATGTGCCACTGGTCAAAGTAGGCCCAGGGGGAGGAGAAAGAGGGGGCAGAGCTCAGCTGGGGTGATGGGCGCTCCATGGGCGCTCCTCCAGGGGCCGCCATGTCCTGTGGTCAGCCCCTTTGTAGCGAGCGCTGAGGAGCCAGAAGGGAGCCCCCCACACAGGCCAGGAGCCAGGCCAGCGGCAGTGCATACTGCCCACCACCTGGCTCTGTCCAGGGGTCTCCTCAGCTCTTTCCTCTGCGCTGGACTGTTCCTTTTACCCACTTCTGTGCCTGGCAGATTTCCCCCAGGCTGGGTCAGGATCCAGGGCCAAGAGACAGTGCATGTGGCCAGAGGGGGGTCTCCAAGACAATGTGCACCCACACCCTGGGAGGCGAGTAGGGTGAGGACCAAGTAACTGCAAGAGGAAGTCCCCGGACTTCTGCTCCTCTCCTAAGTGGGACCAGGCAAAGCGAGGGCAGGGGTCGCCTGGAGGGTTAGATCAGCTAGTGAAGCTCAGGGCTCAGCGCTCGAAGCAGCATTGGACACAAAGCCAGTGCTAGAATCTGCCCCTGTGACAAAACAGCCCGAGGCCATGAGTCCACGCCCTGGGCGACCTTGGTTTGTCCAAGCCCTGGGGTGGTCAGAGTCTGCAATGGTGCAAATATGTCCCATCATGCCCGCACTTGTGTACGTGATGAAGTCATAGGGTCAGGTGGGCTGTCCTGGAACCCTAGAGTGCAAGTTGTTACAAAGGAGCAATGTTCATCTCTCCCTGCTCTTTGGCTTCTTATCTCCTCCTCTGATTCCTTTCATATATATTCCTGCCAGGACATCACCTGCCATGAGGTCCTTAGCAGAGGTGGGGGGTTACCCAATCTTGGACTTTCAGCTTCAAAACCATGAGCTAAAGAATCCTTTTTTTCTTTTTAGAATATCTAGCCTCTGGTACTTTGTTATAGCAACAGGAAAGTGGGTTAATATAAGGTTCATGTATATGGAGGGATCTGGAAGGAATCAATCCTCTAGAAAAGGGGACAAAGACCTCTCAGGCCAAGACTCACACAGACTCAGACCTCTGTGGTCACCCCAGACACCCCCAAGCTATGCTTTCATTTAGTAATTTTTACCCCTCCATGGCAGACCTGTGCTCAGCCTTGGGCTGATGTTGAATCCCTAGCTAGCATCCTCTCCTGCTCCAGCCTCTTCCCCACAAGGCAGGCTCAGGGCAGGGTCCCCCAGCCGTCTGCCTTCCCTGGGCTGGGTTCCCCGTGTCTTCCCAGCCTACCCTCAGCCCCGGCCCCCCATCTGCTGGCTGCCTGCGTTTCTCCCCTCTGCGCGGTGATTTTCGGGACCTTGCTTCCCCCGGCAATTCATCATCTGGCTTAAGGACCATTTATTTAAAGATTGCCTCTGTCACTCACACCGCCTCATTTCCCTCGGCCTGAAGCCACCGCCTGGGTCCTGGAGTCGGCTGGCCTGGCCCTCGCGGCCACGTCCCATCAGTTTCACAAGGCTGGGGGATGTCTAAATTGGAAAAGCCCCGGACGGGCTGCACCACTTCCTGTCAGCTTCTCCGAAGCAGGTGCAGCCCTCAGGACCCCCCTGCTTTCTGCAGGGACCTACCTGGGTTTTCAGGGACAGCAGCGGCCATGCCCAAGGCCTAAGGGCGGCCTTGGGGGCTGGGGTGGGGTGGGGCAGACTCTGCTCGGCCCTAGAGGGAGCTCCCCAGGAGAGACCCTGGCTCCTCAGGCACTTCCTCCCAGGCAATGATAGGGTCCTCCCTGCTGGGGTGCAGAGCTGGGAGGGGTCACTTGGAGCTCCTGAGAGGGCCTGCTGGGCCTGCCCGGCTTCTGCTGCCTGTGAAGGGCCCCACATTACACCCATCGCCTGGGGCCCACCCCTCCTGTCGCCTCTCCATCCTGAAAGTCAGATTTGCTTTTCAAAAGCTGAAAACCTGAGTCCTTCACAGACTGTCCCCAGCCAAGATGACGTCCACCTTGGGAGCCTCCCACAACCCACCCTCAGCCTCCTCCCCACACACTGGAGGGCACATGTGACAGGCCGACTCTCAGAGCCCCTTCCTGAGAGGAGCTCCTGCTGGAGCGTCCATGGGTCCCAGCTGCCTCCGGTCACCCCCCCCACCTCTGTGGCACCCTCCGGAGCCATGGGACCTGCTCCTCAGTCTCCAGGCCTGGGGGACAGGGACGGAGGCTCCGTCGCCGGGGAGCTACAGGGGATGCGGTGCTGTGTCTGAGCACCCTGAGTCCTGCCCCTTGTGAGCCTCCCTCCACCCCATGCCTCTCCCCGAGGCCTCCATCCCGACTCCAGCCCCCACCCTGCCCTTGCCCTCTGTCTGGCCATGGACCCTGGAGGCTTTCCTGTCCACCTCCCTGCCAACTGCACATCCCAGGGGCCCTCCAGACCCCTCCCCAAGGGCAGGAGCAGGCATGGAAGGTCAAGGTTGCAGGAGGAGCAGAGGCTGCTTCCTGACCATGAGCTCATCACAGAAGAGGAGCACGGCTCCCTCAGAGGAGAGCCAGGCCTCCAGGAGATGGCAGGGGTCCTCCAGGAGCAGCCGGGGCCCTCCTGCTGGGCAGCCTGGAGGTGCAGGGCTGAGTTGTCCCGTGAC
The DNA here is from genome assembly GCF_047511675.1 of Marmota flaviventris. NCBI lineage: Eukaryota > Metazoa > Chordata > Mammalia > Rodentia > Sciuridae > Marmota > Marmota flaviventris. The sequence continues at coordinate 3,013,756 of NC_092507.1, forward strand.
AGGTGGGCAGACCAGGTGGGCCCTTGGTGGGAGGGCCAGGACAGAGCCTGTGTTCCCAGAGGCCGAGGGTGGAGGGTTTTACTGACCACCCCAGGGCAGGGGGTCCTGAACTAGGCAGGGGCCTGGGATCCTGGGAACAGAGCTGGGACAGGGACGGGCACTGAGTCTCCTGGTCTGGGTCCAGCTGGTCAGGTTGCTCGGGGTGAGATTGTCCCTCGGTCCCTTTTAGCTAGCCAGCTCTCCATCGCTATGACAAACGCCTCGGATTGTAAAGGTTAAATTGAAGTTTTGCTTTTCTGTAAGTTTAAGTTCTGTTTTCCTGGAACCCGAAACTTATGTTAAAAACAGTCACTTATGTCAAAATGTACCCTAACCCAACACCCCTGACAAAACGCAGGATTATTCTGAAACGGTTATTTTGTAACAATCCCACCCTCGCACCCTAACTGCCATACGAACTTCCCTGTTTAAACACTGCATAAAAACTCTGCTTAAGCGGTGCTCAGGGCTCCAGCTTCTCTCAGGAGAGCTCTGAGCCCCAGCATGCTGGTCCAGTAAACCCCTTTGCTTTTGCATGAGACAGTCTCTTGGTGGTCCTTTCCTCCGACGTTTGCCCGACCCTAACAGGATCATGACCAGGAAAAGGGAAAAGGTTTGCCTCGGCTCATCCATCTGGAGGTTCCAGTCCACGGTCAGTGGACCCCGCTGCCTTGAACTCGTGGTGGGGCGGCCCGTCGTGGGGGGGGGCCTGCTGTAGAGCAGACCACTGGCCTCATGGCTGGGGGAAAGTGAGCAAGAGAAGAAGACTGGGAGCCCACAGTCCCTGCGCAGGGCACACCCCACTGACCTGAAGGCTCCCCGAAGGGCCCCACCTCGCAAAGTTCCCACGCACTCCCAGGAGCACCAAGCTGGAACCCAGCCTTCGACACATGGGGCTTTGGGGACACTTAAGATCCAAACTGTGACATCTGGGGAGAGGGACAACGTGCATCGCTTCTGATGTAGAAAATCAAGAATTCTGGCGTCCCCTCTGCTTCCCCTGTGCTGGGCAATGCTCTCCTGCAGGTCACTTCATGGGGACAAGTCTGGTTACCCCAGCTATAGCTGCTGCTTCCCAGGTGGACTCAAGAGCCTAACTGGCTCAGCTCTACCATGGACGTGGGCCTGAGAGCCAAGCCCGCTGGCTCCTGGGCCTGCCCAGCACGACAGGCCTCCCTCCCCTGCAGGCAGGGCTTCTGCCCTTCCCATACACTCAGGGGCGACCCCCGCCTCCTCCCAGGGGAAACACAGGGGGTGGGTGGAGGGGGGCAGGCTCCCCATCCTGCTCCCTCCCACTGGCAGATGAACTTGCAGGTGCGGCTTCAAGGCAGCCAGGAGCCAGGAGCTCCGGGCCCAGCCCTGCCACGCCCAAGTCCTCACCTGAGCGCCTGCGTCCCCTGTGGAGACACCCTCTTGCCCCCTGGAGCCCCCTCTGATCTTGTGCTCTGAGGTCCGTCTTGCTTTGGTGGGGTGGGGTTGGGTGGCGGGGGTGCAGGAGAGGAGTGGGGTGTGGACGACTCCTCCAAGCCCCAGCCCCGGGCCCAGCAGGCAGACCTCGGGGAACGGCGGCCTCTCCTGTCTGAGCCACTGATCTGACCTCGGGTATTCAGGGCTCTCCAGACTTCTAGACAGTCCAGTTGTCAGAAGTCGACGAGGCAGCGGTCCAGACGAGGGCCACATAACCCTTTGTTCTGGGGTGAGACAGGACTTCGCTCTCCTCCCCCAGCAGCTGAGGAAGCCCGAGGGTGGAGGAGCCTGCTCTGTGTCCCCAGCTGGTTCCTAAGTCCAACCGCAGGATGTGGCCACTTCTGCAGGCCAAAGGTGGTCGACCAGATGGCCAGTCCAGAGCAGAGGCTGCTCAGAGCTGCCTGGCCTTACCTTCTGCGATGAGCAGAGGGAGGACTGGAAGATAGAGTGAGGGACAGTCCCACAGGAGCCCCCAGCTGGGACCAGGATCCAGGATGCCTCGGCTCCACAGGTCTGATTCTTTCCCCTCCTGTCACTGGGAAGAGGGACACGGAATCTGCTACCTGGCAGTCAGCACCTGCCAGTCATCCCGGAACATGGTCCCCCAGGAAGCCACCTCCCATGTCCCCCTCTGCTCACTCCTCAGGCTGGATGCTGGTCAGCGTGGCCTCCCTCCCTGGGCCAGGCACCAGGCAGAGGGAAGGCTTTTCATTTAAAGTCAGCATTTTCCTTTGATGCCCTGAAGTTCGGAATCCATTGGCCGTTTCCCTGTAGATGCACAAAAGCCACCGATTAAAGAAGCCACGAAGCTGGGGTCCCCAGAGCAGGAAAGGCACAGTTACCTGAGCTGAGCTGTAGGCCAGGGCTGCCCCGTTCAACTGAGAAATGCCAACAGGACAGGCCGGAGGTGCGCAGGGAGCATGCCCGGCCGCTGGGCCACCAGTGCCACCACGCTGCAGCTGGGGAGAGGCCCCTGACCGCCTGGGGAGGTGACTCAGACACTGTCCCTCTGAAGTGCAGCCAGACTTAGGATTGGGTTCAGGGACACTACCTGCTGGACAGGACACAGAAACGTCAACCCCCATTGTCGGGTGAACGACTGACCAATCCACGGAGAAGGCGCGTGGTCAGCGAGGGTGGGAACAGCTGGGAGCACAGAGATGCCGGAGGCGGGGGAAGGAGGAGCGGATGTTTTGGGGAAGGGGCAGGGAAGAGTCAGAGGTGAGACAGAGGATGCCTGAAAACCAAAAAAGTTAAAAAATAAAAATTAAGTCGGTCAGCGTTGGCCCCTCTCCAGAAACAAGGCAAAGGGGTTCAAATTTGCCTGAACCTGGACCCTGAGTCCTCCCTCCTCCTGGAGGGGCCGCTGAGGGCCCTCTCCCTCAGGCCGGCGGACCTTCCTCCACCCCACCTCCTCCCACCCTTCCCCGGGTCCCTCCCGTCTGCCCGCAGGACCACACAGGACCATGAGCAATGCCTGAGTGGCCTGTCCCTGCGGCAGCTGGACACGGCCTGGGGACCTCTCTGTATTTTTCCAGCACAGCCAGGCCACGTCCCCACATTCTCCAGAGAGTACTGTGCCGTGCAGGCAAAGCCACCAAGGCTCCCTAGACCGCAGAAGCCCTGCCTGAGGTTCCCAATCCCGCCCCACGGACTCGGGTCCATCAGGCCAACGGTCTCCCTATGGAGGAGGAGGGGAGTTGGCAGTGGCCAAGGTGGAGGGGCGCCAGGCTAGTCACCATGCTCACGTACTCTCTGCCCTGAGTTTGAGACAGTCAGATCTGGGTCGGGGCACAGCAGCCACCCAAGAATCTGACCTGCAGGATTTAAAGCAGGGAGTTGGCGGTACAGGCGACGGAGAGCTCAGGAGCAAGACCACTCAGCCCCTGTGGTGCTGGGGGCTCAGGGGGAGGCCGGTCCTGGAGTGCAGGTCACCTGGTGGGAGCTGCAGCCACAGAAGCCCGTCCTGCTGGGCACGAGGTGAGGCAGCCCTGCCTGAGACACTGCTGGGGCAGGAAATGCAGCCAGAGAGGCTCTCCTCCTGCCAGACCCAGTTACAGACCAGTTACAGACACAGAAGCCTGGAAGGCCCAGCTGTGGGGTCAAGTCCAAGGGCAAACAGGCCCAGGACCCCACAGGATTCCAAGTGAATCGTCACCGCAGTGAAGGGTTTGCTCCACCCCTCAGTCACCCTACTGGAAACTGTCTGCTCTCCTGTCCCCCGAGGAGCAGAGGGGAGCTGTCTGGGGGCACAGCAGGGCCTGCACTGACCCTGGGTCTTCCACACCCAGAAAGGACTTGTCCTGCCACATCCTGCTGAGGTGGGGCGTGTCCCAAAGCCGTGGCACCATGGCTTTGCAGGAAGAGAGCCCCAGCCAACACATGTCCCTCTGCCATGTTGCGATGCAGAGACCTGCACCAGACTCCGGCGCCACCTTCGTCCACTCCTCGGCCTCCAGGACCACGAGCCAAATCAAAGCCTTTTTGTAAGATAAATGGCCCAGCCTGCAGGTTTGTGGACAGAGACCCAACCCACCACATCTCATATTTAAAACAATTCCCGAATCAAGTGTCGGCACCACCCAGGAATGAGTGGGAGAAAGATCCCCAGACCCGCGAGGTTGTGTTCTCTAAGCTCTAGAAGAACTCACAGCTGATTTCCAGGAACACACCCACCCAGTGGCCCTGCGTGGTCTTTGCTATCTTGTGAAACACAAATATGGCTTTCATAAAATCCCGTACCGTGTTCCCGGCTTGTCCCCTCCGAAACACCTGCCCCTGAAATGTATGTCCGGTGATTACCATTTTGCACACAATAGCAAAAAACCCAAGCCCCGTGGAATTTATAGAGGGCGGTAGTTTTAATCATCTTTTATGGTCTGCCTTAATTGTATATCACTTTTAATGACAGTTTAAAAAATAAGTTATTCTTGCTGACATTTTTATGACCTATTTAATATCACAGATCAGGAGTTTTATTGCAGTGCATTCTGGGGATTGTAGACCAACTAGGAAGCTGGAGGGGGCTGCCCTGGTGGAGGAGCAGGTTGGGGGGGGGCGGGAGCGAGCACGGCCGTACAGCAGAGCCACTTCCGATTACAGGCTTTACCCTGGGCTTTTATTTCTGTGTCTATTCAATAATTGTAATTTTACTGCAAAAGCTGAGTGTTGGATAAAGACTTCCCTTCAGGGGTAATTTAATTTAATAAAAAAAAAAAAAAGTGCTGCCCAGGGTCAGTATTAGAGGGAAGCAGGAGAGGATCCAAGGGCTGCCCCCCCACTCGGGCACGGGCTGCGTCCCTCAGGGCTGGCCGGCTGGCTCTGGCCCCGCTAGGGAACGCGATGTCTTAATACAGGGATAAAAAATGAAAGTTCCGCTAATTATTAAGCCAACAATGTCGTAACCTCTTTTCAACAGTTTTGAGCAGGGAAAAAATCCTAAACAAACAAGAAAAAAAAAAATGTGCCATTCGGGGTTTTCAGAGATGGCTCCCTCTCCAGCCTGCTCAGAAGCAGAGCAAGCCCGGGCTGAGCAGAGTTGGACCCCACGCCCGTCTTTGGGAATAGCAGCCCCTTCCACCCTCCACAACCCCAGGCAGGCTCTGCCCTGCTCAGCGCCTGGGCCAGCCTCAGCCCTGCCCTGGTGAGGAAGGGGTTAAGGGGCCGGCTGGCTCTCTGTGCACAGTAAAGGGCTGAAGGGTCCCCTGAGCGCTCCAGGCCCCCCACACCCCTGCAGCTGAGGCAGCACAAATGGCTGGTGTTAGCTTAATGCCTCAAGAAGCCGCGGCTCCGTCTCCAAGTGGCCCACATCCAGCCGAGATGGCTGGAGTCATCACACTGAGACCCTTTCCTCTCTGTTCGTCACCAGACAGCAGCGCCGTGATGGCTGAGGTGCTGAGCACACTTGATAGGATCGCAAGCCGCCCGCTGAGACAGGAGGCTAATGGGATGTGGAACTGCACACGAGGCTCTGGAAAGAGGGTCGCGCCTGGGAGAAAATGGATGGGCGATCGGGGGCCAGAGACAGGAGGGAGGTCTTAACAAGCAGAGAGCGTGGAAGCTTCCAGAAGCACCCTGGGAGGGTCCACAGAGGAGAGCGGACACCCCAGTGAGCCCCACGGTGGCCGGTCTGGGCAGATGGCAACCAGAGCTGCTCACTAGCCCGGGGAGCAGGAGCCGCGGCCCCGGGAGGCGTGCGTCTGCGGCTTTGGCTGTGCCTGGGGCTTAAGAAGCCCAGATCTCTGGGCAGCCCGTTCTCCAGGATAAACAGGCCGTCCTCCCAAGCTCCTCTGACCACGCCACACTCCTGCCAGACCCAGGACCCCCGTGTGCAGGGAGACTCACCAGGCGCTCCAAGGAGCCTCGTCCCAGCTCTGAGGATGACGGAGGCAGCTGAGGCAGAGCACAGGTGGAGCGCTGCCCCGTCTGCAAAAGCCCACTCCCAGGGCAGGAGCTGAGGGTCCTCCCACATCCTTTCTTGCAGGTCTGTGGGGTGGCCCTCCCCCACGGGGCTGGCAGGGAGCCTGATGGGCACCAGGAAGCCGCAGGACAGAGGCCTCCAGCTAGGGTCAGCTCTTTGCCTTTGTGGCTCTTTCCTCTGCAGAAGTACTCTGAGGATGCTGGGGTCTGGTGACAGCAATGGGACAGCCCAGTGGGACTGTCCTCCTCCTCTAAAGCCACATCTTTGGCTAGTGTCTTATCAGTGTCTTGAACTTTTTTTTAAATCGTCAAGAAAAGAAGCAAGTGGCCACGAACTGCCAAACTTGGGCCCGAGAGGGTCAGTGGCAGGCTCCATCCGGGCCACTGGGTGACCACGCTGGGTCTTCCCTCTCGTTGCCTGGGCTCCAGTGTCCCAAAGCTGGCTGTCATTCAGAGCCCTCACTGTGGCCAGCCAGCTGCAGTCACTGCCCCCATCTGTCCTGCATTGTCCTGTAGGTCCCCGTGGTGAGGCCTCAGGAACCGGCCCTCCCAAGCACTAGCTTGCAGTCCTTCCTTCCACAAGCAACACACCCCTCAATGGTGCCTGGTCTGCACCAGGCCCTGGGGCAGGTCAGGGAGCAAGACGGAGCACCCCCTCCTTGGTAAGCCTCGCCGTCAGAGGACGGGGAAGAAGGGACAGAGAAGTCGAATATATCAGCAAGTGGGAAGATAGGGCTCTGCAGACACGAGTACTACTCAGTCAGGAAAAAGAAAGGCACTCAAAACAGACCACTCTCAAAGTGAGCATGTGCTCCTCCCCAGCCCTCCTCATCAACACTCCAAGTTGGGCTGTTTGCTTATTGGTCAATTGAGGGACATTCGGGCCACTTCTGGTTTTCAGCTGTTGCCAATGAAGCTGCTATGGACATCGGGGCACACGCCTTTGTAAGGCCGTCTGCTTTCACTTCTCTTGGGAAGCGCCTGGGAGCACAGTGGCCATGTCCTATGACAGACCCATGTGTGACTCTTCAGGAAATGGCCAAACTGGTGTCCCAAAATGGTGGCACCACGTCACATCTCCAGCAGCACAGTGTTAGTTGGCTTCTCGTCCCTGTGGCCAAAGTACCAGGCAAGAACAACTGAGAGGAGGAAAGATTTATTTGGGGCTCACAGTTTCAGTGGGACCGTCCATGGCCGGCCAACTCCATGGCTCTGGGCCAGAGGTGAGGTGGAGCCTCATGGCGGAGAGGTGTGATGGAGAAGCTCTGCTCTGTTTGCGGCAGCCAGAGGCAGAGAGAGAGAGAAAGGGGAAGGGGACATAGGGAAGAAGTGCCCTTCTGGGGCAGCCCCGTGACCCCTCCTCCAGCCACGCCCCACCTGCCTGCAGTTACCACCAGGCCGTCCACTCTAACTAGGACGGACTGATGGGGTTAGAGCTCTCACGGTCAGCCCCTTCACCTGGACACCCCTGCATCAGCCAGGAGCTTTGGGGCACTTCACATCCAGACCATACAAGCAGGGAGTGGGGGTCTGGTCCTCTTCATGCCCACCCACACCTGATAGAGTCCAACTTTTAAATGTCTCTGATTTCACACCTAATCGGTGACATGTCCTTTTGATTTTATTTTGCATTTCTTTAGTGGCTGATGATGACGAGCATCTACTTAGGTGCCTACTTTTCCTCTGTGTGTTACTTAGTGAAGGGTATGTGACAGATTCTTAGCTTGTCCAAACCTGAAGCAGGCTTTTGAACCCTCCCCCAGCCCATCTCCCCTGTCCACTTAGCCAAACGCCCTCCTGAATATTGACCACCTTCCAGATCTGAGTGGGTTCCTCCTCCTCCCCACCCACCCCAAGAGTGGTCCCCTGGATCATCTTCAGTAAGAATCCTTACGTCAGTCAGCCAGAAGCCCCCCGCCCTGATGTTTCTTCTTAGTCATTTTCTAGACACTGGCCCTGCTCCATCTGGGGCTGAAGTCCCCACTTGCCCATATCGTGTTCAAAGCCCAGCCCGGCCTCTCCTCCCCACGGCAGTGAGATTTTGCCAGGGTCGCTGCACCTCTATCCATGGTCCTGAATAAAGTCTGCCTCACCATACATCATCCAATATCTTTTCTTGGACCTAAGTTCAAATCTTTGCCATTTTTTTTTTTCTACTGGGTCATTTTTTGTACTGAATTTTGATTGTTTTGTTTTGTTGTGGAGCTGGGGGCCGAGCGCAGGCCTCACACATGGTAGGCGAGCACTCTACCACTGAGCTCCCGCCCCGGGCCAAGGTCTGAAAGATCTCTTTACATTCTGGACAGCTGTCCACCGTAAAATATGTGATTTCTACATGCTTTCTGCAAGTCTATGATCCAACTTTCTTTTAGCGTATCTTATAGAGAGTGGTACTGTAGACTGTAATGGAGACAGATTCTTCAACTTGTTTTGTTATAGAAGAACTTAGGAGGTTGAACCTAAAAGGTCTTTGTCTAATCCAAGGTCACAATCCAAGATCTTCCATGTTTTTAACAGAAGTTTTACAGTTTTGAATTTGGGTCTATGATCGATTTTTGGTTAATTTTTACATTCGGCGCAAGGTACAAATCCAAGTCCGTTTGATTTCACACGAATATATTATCATTGTAGATACACATGTGTAATAGGAAAAAAAAAAAAAACGGTCCTTTCCCCCTGAATCAGTATTGCCCTTTGTCAGACATCAGGTTCCCACGTGTGTAGGTTGTTCCTGGCCTGCTGCCTGCCGCTGACCTCGTTGTCCCAATTGATGCCCACACCCCTGGCCTCGGCTCTGTGAGCTTCACCAGGTCTGGAACCAGGCAGTGTTGGGGGTCCATGCTGTTCCCCTCGAGTGGCTTCGACTGCTCCATCCATGGCCTTTGTATTTTCATGTGAATTTCAGGATCAGTTTGTCAATTTCTATGAAAGACCCTCTGCTCAGGTTTTGATGGACACTCCCCCGAATCCACAGAGCCATCTGCAGAGAACCAGTGTCTTGAAGATGCCAAGTCTTGTCATCATGGACTTCGTATCTCTCTGCATATCTGTATCTTTTCAAATTTCCCTGGGGAATGTTTTATAGTTTCCAGGGCACATGTCTTAAAAATCCTTTGATAGATTTATTCCTAGGAATTCATATTTTGATGCAGTTATTGAAGACATCATTTTAACTTATGTCCTTTTTTGTTATTTTTAGTTATATGTGACAGTAGATACATTTTGACATATCATACACACATGGAGTGTAACTCCCCCTTCTTGTGGGTGGACGTGACGTGGAGTTACCCCTGGTTGTGTATTCATCTATGAACACAGGGGGAGAGTGATGTCCGAGTCATTCCACTGTCTTTCCCCTTCCCCTCCCCATCCCCTTCCCTCATTCCCCTCTGTCTAATCCCATGAACCTCCCCTCCTCCCTCTCCCTGACCCCCACCTACTGGGAGTCAGCATCTGCATATCAGAAGTAACACTGGGCCTTTGGTTTCTTGGGATTGGATCATTTCACTTAGGGTGATAGCCTCCAGTTCCATCCATTTACCAGCAAATGCCATAATTATACCCAAAGGACTTAAAATCAGCATACTATAGTGACGGGGCCCCATCAATGCTCACAGCAGCTCAATTAACAATAGCTAAGCTATGGAACCAACCTACATGGCTTTCAATAGACGAATAGATAAAGAAAATGTGGCACATCCACACAAGGGAATATTACTCAGCCATAAAGAAAAAAATGAAATTACGGCATTTGCCAGTAAATGAATGGAACTGGAGGCTATCGATGACACTTTTGTGGTATTTTCAGTTTCCAGTTGCTTGTTACTAGCACAACACAATTAATTTTTGACCTTATTTTCTACAATCTCACTAAATTAACTTATTAATTCTGGTAGCTTTGTGTAGGTTTTCTTGAATTTTTCTGCATGTTGTCTGTGAGCAAAAACAGACTTGCTCCTGTTTTTATAACCTGAGGGCCTTTTTATTCAAACCTTATTGCAATGGCAAAAGTGTATCAAACTTAACTGGCAAGAAAGGATGTCCTGGTCTTGGATGTTAAAGGGGAGCTTTTGGCCTGTATCCATGATGCACAAAATTAGCTCTAAGTCTTTCTTAGATACCATTTTTCAGGTTGTATTAACCATGTCTTTTTACTTTATGCATTTCTGATCCTTTGACATCTTAGGGTCTTGCTGACCCTGAAGGGACTGTCCCTCTTAGGATGGCCACCGCCTATAGATAGGAATCAACTCACATGTTGACCAGCTAATCCAGAGCCATCTGCACAGCCACCTCCTTTATGAAGCTCTTTCACTCTGGGTGGATATTCCCCTGCCCTGGTCACTCCAGGGCCAGGTAATGTGGGATTCCACTATGGCACACCTAGGGGACTAATAAGGCGTCAATCGAAAGTTATGAGACATGAAAAACAAAGAAAAAAGCAGAACTCATCATCAAGAGGAGAAACAGCTAACAGAACAAGACCCAGAGATGACCAGATATTGGAACTATCAGTCAGGGCCCATAAAATCACTGTGATTAATGTGTTGAAGGTCAAGGAGAAAAAAGTAGACACCACGCATGACCCAACAGAACTCAAAGTTCAAACGCTGAAAGCTGAAGACAGAGCCGGGACCTTGAGACCTCACGGTGTCCCAATGAAGTCACATTTGCAGGTCGTAAAGATCAATTCCTGTGATCCAACATCTTTTTCTAGGACGCAGTTCAGTCTGTACAAGCACCAAGCATATTAAGTCACAGGAGAGACTGTGGTCCCACGTTCTTGCCTAGAAATGACGCATCTCTTCTCTGTCAGTCGTTGGGGGTTTGGATCAACTTGGTCTGCGTATCGTCACGTCTGGGGTCAGCTTGACTGCGCCCAGCCTTCGAAATCCTCAAAAGCCTCACGTTTAGCAAGTGATCTGGGTGCCAGGGTTACTTTCAAAGTCTGTGCTCTATCCTCACCTTTGATGTCCACGCTTCAGAGGGGGCCTCCCTCCTGGCCACCCTGCTCTTGCGAGGCTGGTGGGAGGAGGCACAGGCAGGGGCGGGGGCTGCTCAACCTCCATTACAGCCTCCTTGTGAGTCCGGCCCTGTGTGCCTGCACCTCTGGGGGGGTCTTCTCAGCCATCCCCCTCTCCTGCCAGAGCCAGCTCTGCCTGGTGAGTGAAAGGGCCCCCTGGGGGTTTGCTCCTCCTGCTGCCCCAGGACCAGCGGCCCCTGAGGCTACTGCAGTGGACCTGGGTTTAGGCGTCCCCTCCCCCTGCCCTTCCCTGTTCTTCCCCAGCACAGGGTCCTGCCCTCCTCCCTGGGACACCTGGCCTGGCGGCCTCTGCCCAGAGGACTCATGCTGCGGTCCCAGGGCTGTGCTGCTGTGCTGGCCCACGCCTGGGCTTCCAGCTGGCCCCTCCCACGTCCACGTCTATGGCAGTCCCGTATTCCTCCAGAACTCCACCACGGGCTGGCTCGGGCCGCATGCCCTGGGCCTCGGGGCCTGTTGGCTTTGGATTCAAGGCAGCCATTTCCCTGTGCCCTCAGCTTGCTGGTGGGTCAAGAAGAGCCGTGCATCTGCCTGGCCTCGGTGCTGGGCAGGAGTGGCTGTCCGTCCGGATTTCTGCGTCTGCCATGGAGGGGAGCTAGCAGACACGCTCTGGGTTTGCAGGGTGTACCCCTCCTCCCGCTTGTAGTTCTCACGCGGCTCTTTGGATCTAGGAACCAAATCCACTTTGAGGCTGATTGGCAGGAGGAGGGCAGTTGCCTTCACGGACATGAAGTGGGCCTCTCTGCACCACAGCGACGTCTGAGGCAGTGACCAAGCCAGATGCCTTTGCAGGTTCTAGACGAAGAGCGATGATTGCGAAGGAACCGACAGATGGACCAGGTGCTGAGTTCTAGGGTGTCCCTCAGCTGCGTGGGGGAGGGAAGGGCTGGTGGAAGACGAGGGTGAGCCCCCGAGGCTCCTTATGGAGGTTCACCCCAACCCCATCCCTATTCTCTGGGATGGAGCTGTGCCCCTTCCCTGGAACTGAGGGGACACCCCTCCCCAAAGAGTCCTTGTGGGTCTTGCTGTGGGAGAGAGACAGGCCAACAGGCCTCTCTGCAGCTTCAATCCCCAGGTGGCCCCAGCTTGAAATGACTGGCGCTCCCTCGGCCCACCTGGAGCCACCCTGCCTTAACCCCTGGGGTCTTAACTGTCCCCCTCTCTCCCTTGCTCTGCTGCCGAGCCCACCCACAGGCGAAGTCGCTGAGGCAGAGACCGCTCAGCCCACCCAGCACCACGAGCTGAGGTGGGTCCTGGACTTGAGCACGGGCAGGTGCCCCAGGCCTTGCCCTCTGAATCCTAAACTGCCACCTCTCGGCAGCACGCGCTTTCCTAGCGCCTGTCCAGTTGTGCAGAAGGGAGAAGGGAAGGAGCTCTGCCGAGCCTGGGGGCCCATCGCCCTCCCCATCTTGGCCTCCGGCCCGAGGCACCAAGCTCGTGTGTGGCCAGCTGCTGTGGACCCAGGCCCTGTGCCAGACCCCAGACCCAGGGCTTCGCGGCAGGGATGGGACTGATCTGTGTGCGGGGGGCGTCCACATCCGAGGAGCAACGACCGTCTTGTCAGAAAATTCCCAGCCATTTAGATGTCTTAAAGTGGTGTTTCCCGAGACTCTACAGCTCTGAGATCACGGTCTGCTGTCCACAGCCCAGGGCTTGGTTCACGCAGGAGGGCGCACCTCCGTCAGCACCCACTAAGCAGATCCCAACTGGCGAAGTCCTCTGCTCTTGCTGACAGAGTAATTTAGTGTCATTAGTTTCAGGGACTCAAATCCAAACCAGAAGGCAAAATTGGATGCACACTCCCACGAAGCATAGCAGGATGGCGTTTAGACGTCCTGTGAGTCACTCAGGGACAGGGGGCCTCGAGTCTTCAACAGGGCAGGGGCTTCCTGGTCCTCCTCCCACACTCCCTACTTCAAAATCGAGCGTTATTTCTCTTTCACTTGCCTTTCCAGGCTGCACCTTCTTAGAATATGAACAAAAAGATCCAAATCTTGCCTGTAGAGACCCCCCATCTTTCCCTCCAGGGATGGATGCTGCTGCAAGACCACCCTGCCCACCAGAAGCCTCCCACATGCTCTGAGATTGGAGGCCAGGAGCCTCCTCCAACCAGCCAGTCTCCCTGGCTCGGGGCCCCGCCCTGCCTGCTTACGTCCGCCCTGCTCACAGGATTTCTAAGGTCCTCCGAAAGACCACCCTTCCGGAGTGGGCTCCAAACACGAGTGTGTGTGTGTGTGTGTGTGTGCACCTATGTGTGCATGTGCGTGCACCTGTGTGTGCATGTGTGTACGTGTCTGTGAACACAGGTGCACCAAGATGCCAGTTATCACCCAGTTAAACCCGCTTGGCACAATGGAGACTCGGGAGGAGCAGGCTGACCTCTGGGCTCTGTTTGGACCCTTGCACGCACCCTGTAGGCAGTGATTTGGTCTGTCTTCGTGAGTGAACAACAAAACAAAAGCAGAGAGCAAAATAAAAAGCCTTTGATGATTAGACATTTTACAGTCGTCCACAGACAGCAGCCATGGCCCAGATGAGAGCCACATGGGGACAGAGCTCCAGGATCCTGAGTCGAGTCTGAGCACCTAGACGTGGTTTCCAGCGTTCCTTTACGTGTCTGTCATTATGGTTATGACAACTGCTCTCAGCACACTGCTGTTATTTTGTCTGGAGAAGCATCCCAAGGGACAGCAGATTGCTACAAAGACGTTGTCTTGAAACGTCTCCCTGAGAGCTTGGGGCTGTGCCTTTCAGCCTGATGTGAGGATGAACTGGAAATATAAACCAATCCTGGCCAGGCACAGAGGTGCACGCCTGAAATCCCACCACTCAGGAGGCTGAGACAAGAGGGTCGAAAGTTCAAGGCCAGCCTCAGCCACAAAGTGCTGCCCTAAGCAACTTGGCAAGACCCTGTCTCAAAATAAAAACAAATAAAAAGGGTTGGGGATGTGGTCAAGTGAGAAAGTGCCCCTGGGTTCAATCCCAAGGACCAAAAATGTATAAAACCTACTCCTCCCCCCATAGGGGAGACCGTACTGGCATGAGGCTCAAGGGGATGCCAGGGTCCAGTCTGACGTGATACAGGGGTGGCTGGGAATGTGTCACCAGGGCCAGTGGCCAAGAACAACGTGCCGGGAATCTCGACCCTGGAGAACGCGTCTTTCCTTCCATCATCTCTGCATTTGCCAGGCTAGGTGTCCGTCAGCTTCGAAAGTGGCCAATCAAATCCACAGAGTGACAAAGCCCAAAGCCACAGCACTGGAAGTCTCCAATGAGCGCAGAGCGGCAGCACTGTCGGGCCGCCATCACAGCGTGTTCCTGAGGTGTGTGCAGAAGGACCGAGTGGGCGGAGTCCGTCAGCCCAGGAGGGCTGGATTTTGGCATTCCAAAGTTCACCAATTTAAACTCAAGCAGACAAGCACAGCTGCAGTGGTCACGCCCCAGGTTCCGCATGCGCCCTGGGTACTGCCTGAGGCGACCATTGGGGTAGATCCCTCCTGAAGCTCCGTGCAGTAGCCCAGGGTGGTTGCCGCCAAGAGCCCAACTGGGTCCCCTGTCCCAGGCTCACGTGCTTCAACACTGGCCACCTGTCCAGGAGGACCTGCCACAGTTGAGTCAGCAGATGGACTTCCTGCCCACTCCCCCTTCTGGGTGCTGACTGCACTCAGATTCACTGGTCACTGCCCGTTGGCCAGCTGTCAATGGAAAACTCAGCCCCGGGACCAGACTGCCCCCTGGAGCAGGTTGGGCAGGATCAGGGAAGAAGGCAGGTCGTATCCGTTCCCCTGAGCTAAGCATGCTCCCGGAGGGTGCCTTGGGCATACGTGCGCCAGGTCCCATCTACACTCTGTCCCCATCACATCCCTGGCAGACGGTGACATCCTGTTGACAGCCCATTTGCATGTCACACCTAACTCCTCTTTCAGTGTCCGTGCCGAGGTTTCTGCAGGGACGGTGTCTGAGGTCAACTCCTGGGGCCAGCTACAGGCAAGACCTGGACACCCAGCTCCCCACGGCTCCCTGGTCCTTAAGGGTGACACCAACAGGGAAGGGTTGGCCCTCAGAACCAGAGAGGGGACCTGCTCCGGCTCCTTCCAATCTACTCCCCACCTCAGCTTCATTGATCTCAGATAACACACACCAAGTTCTAGAAAACTCACACGCACAACTGGGAAAGCCCCTCGGGTCCCTCACCCGCCACTGGAGACAGGCTGGCCTGGCCACGTGGAAGACGGCCATCCAGCTCAGCACGACTCTGCCCGGCCTTTGCAGGACTCTCGGGCAGGGACAAAAGTTTCCTTCTTGAAGGAGCTTGTGGCTCTGGAGAGGTGGACGGGGGGCAGGAAATGGGAGTATGGATGTCCTTGATGCCCGTTCAATAACAAGGACATGATTTTGAGAAAAAGGGAAAAGAAGGCTTATTGCTTTGTCAGCAAAGGAGAAGCCCGGGAACTCCTGTCCCAGAGGCTGTGGCTGCCCGTCAGGGGAACAGTGGGGTTTTAAGAGCTGTCTCTGACCGAGGCGGAATCCCCTTGTTAACTCCGGAGATTCCTGGTGCCATCTCCAAGTGGACGACTTTGTCCTGTGGTGTGTGTCTCAAGGACAGAGAGCTCTGCCCAGGATGGGGAAGAAGCTAATCCTGTTTCCCCTGAGGCTGTGGCTGGGAGAGATTAGGGAGAGGAGGGATTAGGGAGGGAGGGGGAGAAGAAGAGAATGTCCATCTAAAGACAAGTCGCAGTGTCAGAGCAGCAAGGGCTCCACTCAAAGAATCCAGACGGCCACCGGCCACCGTCACAGGAGCACCTTGATGAGTTCCCAAGAGCTGGGAGAGAGCCGGGTGCAGGGCAGGGTGGGCTGTGTGTGTGCAGCCACAGAGAGGGCTGCGGAGTGAAGACGCCACACCTGTGGCCACCTACTACCCGAGTCACCAGAAAGACCCCGTCCAGGACCAGGCCCCAAGCCTGAGGCGCCCTCAGGTTGCACAGCAAATGCAGAGGTAGACCTCTCCCTTCAAAGAAAAAGATCAACTTCTTAACAGTGTCTTGGTGTGGAACAGGAATCCACAGAGCTGGTCCCCAAGGGGCAGCACCTCCAAGCCAACAGGAGGAGATGAGGCCAAGGGGACCGTCCTTCTCCCACCTCCCACTGCCCATGAAATCCCTGTCCTTTCCCCCAACAAATTCTACTTGGGCCAAAAGCACCACCAGGAAACCCTTAGCTGGTCGCAGGGTCCCTTATTCCAACAAGCCAGGAGGGGGTGACCCCCAGGCCAGGAGTCCACCTCAGCCAGGCCCCTCTCGGGGGCTCGCTAAACCTGGTGTTCATCTGACAAATGGGAATGACACTGGCCATACTCAGGGAAGCCGCCTGGGGAGCAGGTGAGGTCACGTTCTGGGACCAACGGAGTCCACACCTGGGAGGGCTCTGGACGCACCTCGGGATGGCTGTCCCTGTGTGAACAGAAGACACTGTCCCTCACAGTGACCAAGGGACTTCAAGGGTGCACAAGTGTCGTCATGGGGCTAGAGCCCAGTGGCTCCTGCCTCCGCCTGGGCCGGGGAAGGATGGTGAGGTGGGGGTCCTGGCAGGAGGCGTGGTCTTCCCAGGAGGGCCTCAGAGCCCAGCAGCCGAGCTCAGAGTCCCCAGGGGCCCACGGGCAAGCAGAGTGGGAGGGGAACCCAGCCCTGTCCCCGGGCCATGTGTGAACGGGAACCTTAACCATGCAGTGGTTAACTACAGAGGGCACAGAGGGCCCTGGGTGACTGTTTGCCTTTAAAACAGGACCTGGCCCTCAGCCCCACTCCGCTCCCCGCTGCCTCGGGCAGTCCCCCTCCAGCCTGCTTTGTGGCTCGGTCCCTTCCTCCAGCACTGATGGCTGCGTTGGCCATTCAGGGACGACAGGGAGGTACCAAGGCCGGAGGCCTGGTGCTGGCCACATTCTACAAGAAGTGACCTGTCCATGGGGCTGGTGGTCACTGTGGCAGTCACAGGAGGAAGGTGCTGCTGTCGTGGCCAGGGTACGGATGGGGAACTGAGGCTTGAGGAGTTAGGGATGGACCGAGTCCCTCGGCTGCTGAGTGGGACAGCAGAGTGAGGCCCAGCCCCTCCACGGCCACCGCTGGTCATGGACGTGGAGCCGAGGAGTGGAAATGGAGAAGCAGATGCGAGACCCAGAGGGTCCAGGGCAGGGAGGGGGTCCCAGGAAAGCAGCTGAGTGTGGCGGTCCGAGGCTGGCCCCTGAGTGGGCACAGGGCAGTCACATGGTCCACAGGAGAGGGAGGCAGGATCCCAGGCCGGAGTCCAGGGGAGTGTGTGAGAGGCTCCCCTGAAGCTCTGGAGAGGGAGGCAGGGGCCGCCAAGAGCAGGGAGCCTTGGAGGCTGGAAGATGCCGGAAGGAGCCTCCTTGCCTCAGGCACACGGGCTGCTGGGGCAGAGCACCAGGCAGGCGGCTTAGGAACCACGGCTGTCCTGCTCCCGGTGCGGAGGCTGGACGTCCCAGATAGAGGCGCCCACAGATCCAGGGGCTGGTGAGGCCTGTTTCTCATGGACAATGGCCTCTCGCTGTGTCCTCACAGTGGAAGAGGCCTCATAGTGGCCTCTTAAGAGGACACCAGTCCCTCCTGTGAGGGCCCCACTCTTGGACCCAAGCTCCTCTGGGGGCCAGAGCCTCTCACCCTGGCGATGAGGTTTCCACACACCACGTTTGCAGGGCACAGACAGCCGGCCAGAGCCCCCGGGCCTCCAGAAGAGCAAAGCCCTCCCCGCCTGGGACGCCAGCCCGTGAGACCCGTTTCAGACGTCTGACCCCCCAAACCACACCCTGTTGATTTAAGGCCCTAAATCGTGGAGCTTGTTAGAGCAGCAATGGGAGTCTCACCCACGGGACAGGGCAGCCCCCAGAGGAGGCCACGGGTGGCCCGCGTGCCCTCCTGCTCGTGTCCGACACAGCCAGTTCTGCTCCACCGAGAGGGGTCCAGGAGTGAGCGCCACCTTCAGAGCCACAGCTCACAGGTGCTGCCTGGGCTGGGGGGCTCTGGGGGAAGGTCCCTGCTCTGAGGCCCTCCCTCCCTCTGTCCCTCCCTTCCCCTCCACAGCAAGTTCTCCCCGGTGGACTCCACGGCCACTCCTGGCAGCAATTCCTGAGCCATCTCCACTGACTGGCTTGCTGCCCCGCTCCTGCTGGACCATGAACACCCCACACTAGCCCCAGGCCTGCTTTGCTCAGCCCAGGGCGTGGCGCACAGTAGGTGCTCAACCGACCCCTGTTGAAGAAGTGGACCAACGCAGGGCCAGCCCTCGGCCCCCTCCTCCTGTGTGCTCCCTGAGCCAGGCTGAGGCTGGGGTCGGGGAGGCAAAGGCAGACGAGTGTGGGGAGCAGCCTGGTCTCCCCTGCAATGACCTCTGTGGTGCCCGGTCCTGACCCCGAGGAGAGAGCCCTGTACGCTCCTCTCCTGAGACCATGCAGGGAGCCCACAAGCACAAGCCAGGACGAAAGGGAAGAAAAGGAGCATCCTCGGAGATGAAGACATCGCAGACCCAACATGGACAGGCCCCGGGGTTTCCATTAACATCCGGAGGCCCCGGGAGGACCACTCCGCTCTCAGACCTCGCTGGGAAGGCAGAGGGCTCCAGAAGACTAAGGAGGGAAATTGTCCTCGAAAGGTCAGACGTTTTCTCTCACTTTGCCAAGAGTGAGGTTTTGATTTCTCGGTGGACAGCTAATTCACTTTCAGACGCCTTCTGCTGGCTGAATTCCCACCGAGGGACGCGAGCGGTGATTTCAATTTGTGTTGGAATTCATGCCCCTGCTCAAGAGACATGGCGAGTTCTGGGCAGTCCTAATGGGCGAGAGCTGATGTTCCTCCTCTGAGTCAGGAGGCGGGCCTCAAGAATTCAGGGTAAAACTCCTGCTGTCCCAGTGGGGGCAGAAGCTTCCAGAAGCCACCGTCCTGTGTTTGGGGAAAGCAGAGTCATGCCGATGTCTTCCGGGATATGCTGAAGCTGCTGCAACCAGAGGACAGCAGCTGGGGCGGGGCGTGGTCTGAAGGGCCCTCCAAGGAAAGAAACCAGGCCCAGAGAAGGTGGGGGCACCTGCCCAGACCTCGAGAGGAGGGGCCCGAGAGGAGTCCCGATGGGCTGGGAGTGTCCCCAGAAGTCTGGTCGCTGGTGTCGGAAGACATTGCCTTAGGAAGGCCACCTGTAGGAGACCTGGGGTGGAAGGGGCCCTACCTTCCTGTCCAGCTGCTGAGACCCCCTCCCGCCCCCTGCGGCCACAGCCCTGGGCACCATGGAGGGAAATGGGAGCCCAGGACCGTCCTTGCCTTCTGACCCGGAGCCTCTGCCTCCTTCTCCCTCTGCCTTTCCGCCTTTCCCAGTCTGAAACCCCAAGACGAAGTTCTGTAAGTAGAGGCCCTCTCCAAGGCTTCGGCACCCCATAGATTCTCAGGACCATTTTTCATACCGTAAAAGTCGTGTCGTGATCGTGCCTGGCTGGATTGCCCGCTTGGAGTGTTGGCTGGGTGAGAAAGGAGATGAATGACTGACAGCAGCCTCATTACCATGTGACATTCGAGGACGATTCACACCCAGCGGCAGACCACTCCCGGCCCTGGGAATAGCACTGTGGGACTCACAGTCCTCGCACTCCCGCGGCTGTGGGGAGACAGGGAAAGGGAGGGTTTATCACCTGTTTATCAGTAAAAGGGAAGAGTGGTGCTCAGGGACTCCCTGAGGGGCCCTGGAATGGGTGGATAGGGGGCGGGTGGGGGGCAGGTCCCCTAGACTTTCAGAGAATGTGTCCTTGAAGGGAGAAGATGGTGGTCCTTGATCCTCCCAAGGGGGCGTCAGAGCCTCAAGCCCATCTTGTGCTTGAGTCTTTATCTTTGGGGTGTTACAGATACAAGACTCCCTCCTCCCGGAGGTTGGGGACCTCTCCCCTCATCGAGGTCATGGCCCCCTTGGAAATACCTGACACTCTGAAATGAAGCAGGAATCCTCGGGTTTCGGGTTTCTGGGAGACTGCAGTTATCCACAGGGGTGTGTGTGTATGTGTGTGTGTGTGTGTGTGTGTGTGTCCCTGACTTAGAGTCACAGAGTCACAGCTGCTCATCTCCCCGGGCAGCACAATCCGGAGCTCAGGAACAGATTTTCCTCCGGGTTTTCTGAACGTCCCTCTCTTCTCCGGGGGAAAAATGGGTCAGGCCCTCTTGGCAGAGAGTTGTAGATGGTCCCACTCCCCCATGTGAAGCCGGGGTGCGTGCCAAGGACTCAGACGCATGGGAGAAAGAGCACAGGAAATGGGGAAAGAGGGGTTCCCACACGGGAGACCCAGCTTCAAGAGCCCTAGCAGAGGACAATGCCCACTGACCAGGCCCATGAGAGTGGAGGGGGTTTTCATCTGAGTCCGGAAGCTTCTCGCGGTGACTTTGTCCAGTGCTGGCCCACAGGATCCCATTGCTGTCCCAACTGCTTCTCGGGCGTGGTGGGATCTATCGGGGAGCGCAGCCAGGGTCATGTTCTCCACTGAGTTTCCTGACCCAGCGCTTCTGGGAAATTGCCGGAACATGCCCCCCCCACCTGCACACTAGCCTGACTTCCACGAACTCTGTGTCTCTCATGAGCTCCCTGAGTATCTGGATGGCAGCTCCTGGGGGCCTTGGGGTCAGATGGTGCTGGATTTGGATCCTGTCTCTCCCTCCCTGCCTGAGCCATCGTGGGCAGGCCGTCCCCCCTTCTGGAGAAGGGGAAAGAGCTCTCTCCCAGGGCTGCTGTGGGAGGCAGGAGGGTGTCGAGAGGTGCGTAACTGGGAACCCCAGGGGACCTCCCAGTGCACAGGCTCTAAATCCCAGGCCGGGTGGCAGAGCTGCGGCTGGGCTTTGGCTCACCCACTCCTCGGGTCTGGCTGTCCTGTGCAAGGGGCCACCGGAGCCCTTAGCCTGCAGGACCTCCACTGTGTCTTCTCTCCTTATCGCCACCCCTTGTCTCACAAGTGACCCGGGGAGAGCTTTCACTGCCACACTTGCGTACCTGCGTTGCGTCCCCTGTCCAGGTCAGCCGCCCCAGCCCAAGCAGGCCACCACTGCAGAGCAGGAGCCAGCGCTGGGAACCAGGGGAGGGGGAGCAGCCGGCCACCTGGAGGCAGAAGAGCCCACCTCCGGCATGGGCCCGCCGTGCATCTCTAGAAAGACCCGTCAACCCCAGCCTGGGGACTCTGGACCAAGGGTCGAGAGCAGGAGAGGAGGGGGTGAGCAGAACCAGGCCTCCATCTGGACGGGACAGGCCGACGACTTGGAGAAGGACCAGTGGCCAGGGCAAGCAGCCCAATGGACACACCGGGCCCATTTTAGGTTTGCCTTCCGAGGGCGAGACAGGGTGGAAAGGCAGCCAAGGGAAATTAATTAGAGCAGAATAACTTCCCCATGTTTTCCTGTGCAAATGGAGCCAAGGCCGGAGCTCTGCAGTGGGGGCTGACTGTGCTGGGGAGCGTCGGGCGCTTGTGATTTCAGGAAGGAACAGGGAGTGGGAGTCGGAGAGGCACTGCACTGCCAGCCCAGCCCGGAGAGGGGGTCCTGCGACAGGGAGCGCTGAGCCTGAGATCCCAAGAGAGCCCCGATCTTGTCACACAGTGAATTATCTGTACAGCCGCAAACGGAGACAAGGGACACCGTCCCAGGCTGCGTCCCCTTCCCTTGGCTGCCACAGTGTCTGCGGTCCACACTCCGTCCTTGACGTGGACTCATGCCTCCTTCTCACGGAACACGACCCCACTCATCTGGGTTTGCAGGTGGAGGGGCTCACAGAGACCCCCCAGAAGGTCGTGGGAGACCCCGAACCCCAAGTCCAGGCTTCCATCCTCCAAACAGCTATTGCTGTGTCTGCTACTGTGAGCTCCAGGGCTGACAGCCAGGGTGCGGCTGAAAGCCGGGGTGGGGTCCTCAGAGTTCCCAGATAAAGGAACCCTTGCCCGAGCCGCCGTCCGCTAGGGAGAAGCTGCCTGGGGAGACCTGGGGTGCCCTCCTGGAGGCTGGGAAGGGGCAGCTGCCCTCTGCCAGGCACTTCTCCTCTGTCCAGGTGAGGGGCCAGTCAGGGCACCCATGGAAGGCAGCAGAGAAGGTGGACAAGTGCCCGGCCACACGGAGCGCACGTGCTGGCAGCAAGGACATGCCGCAGCTGGTCGGGCGGTGCAGTGGGCGGGCCAGAGCAAGGGCAGCTCTGACACAGACTGTGCCACAGGTGACGGGCCTGGAGGGGACTATAGCGTCACCGTCACATGTGCCAGCTCGAGTCAGTACAGGAGGAGCCTAATAAAATACTAAACCCCAGAATCGGGGCCAGGAAGGGGGGCGCAGAGCCGCAGACCCCTGCTCCCAGGAGCCCTGCCTGGACCCCGCTGTTGGGCCCCCAGAGTCCCAATGCCCAGGCACTGTCAGGGGCTCCCTGAGGAGCCCAGTAGCAGTCCCCAGGCAGGGTCTCGGCCTGGTTCTCACACAGCCACAGAGCTCCTGGCCCAGGGGCCCAATTCCAGGTCTCCTCTGGACCAACCTGCAGGGCATTCTCCACGTGGGTGGATTCTGTGCAGAGAGAGGCCAAGGTGAGACGCACCCGGCTGTGCCTGGCCTGGCCCAGCCCCTGCACACTCACCTGGGACCTCCTGGCTACCTGAGGACAAAAGGGACCCCACACTCAGGGCCAGTGGGGCCATGCCCAGGTGAGGAAGGCCCTGCCACAGAGAGCCACACACCCCTCACCCACTTGGAGCCCTCCCTGCTGGCTGCCCCCAGGCAGTCCCAACCTGTCCCCAGCTGGTCTCCCTCGAAGCCAAGCACCCTCACCTCACAGGCACATCCCCGTCCCCCCTGACTAGAGAGCCCCGTGACTGACGTCTGCTGCTCTGCAGGTCCCGGCCAGCTCTGGACTTGGCTGTGGAAGGCAGGAGACAGCGCCGGCATCTCTGGGTGGACCTGGGTTGTCACACGAAGCCAGGGGAGGCACAGCCGCTGGCGCTGAGCTTCCCGGCCACACAGCTCCCTGGAGGCCTCTGGGCTGGCAGGAAGCGGCCTCTGTGCTCTGGCTCCTGCTGCCCTCCGCACGGAGGCCCGTCCTCCTGGAAGCCTCCCTCTGGTGGCCCAGGCCGTCTGTCCTCCCTCAGAAGACGCCTGAGCCCATGGGGCTTCCCAGGACAGTGAGGGGTTCTTGTTGAAAAGCGAGAGAGTCACGGACGCAGACAATCAAGAGATCCGTCCCAGCCGGGCTGTAGGTGGGCCCTCCCTCCCCCGCTCCATCCTCCCTGTTGTCGCCCTTCATTGGCCCCATTGCTCCATGGAATTACGGCCAAGAAATACCGTCCCACACTCAGGTGACGTTCTCCTCGGTGACCGACCACGTGGAGAGAAGTGGGTCACGGCAGAGCTGAGGGTCCCCGTGGCCACGTGGTACAGCGTCACAGCCACGTGGTGCCACGCACACCCGCCTGCCTGCACTGGGGGCACCGCGTGGTGCATCGCGTCACCTGTCCCTGCTGGCGTGTGACTGCCACCAGGTCCCAGCTGCTTCCTCCTGTTATTCTGGAGTGTTCTCCTTCTGCTGTGAGAAGCACGTTTGCTGACTGTGGGCGGCGCTGCCCCTGAGGCAGCCCCACACCTCCCGGCTGTCGAGCCTCGGCCAACGGCTGGCCTGGGCCACGGGGTCCACGGGGCTGCGGCTCAAATCCCCAACAGCACCTCTCAGAACAGAGCCCGTCACTACGCCACGCACGACTCCATGCCTGCGTGCGTGTGTCTTAGTGTGCGTGTCTCTGTGTGTTTGTGTGTCTGTGTATGTGTGTGTCTTAGTGTGCGTGTCTCTGTGTGTGTTTGTGTGTCTGTGTGTGTGTGTGTCTTAGTGTGCGTGTCTCTGTGTGTGCTTCTCTGTGTCTGTGTGTGTATGTGTGTCTGTGTGTGTGTCTGTGTGTGTGTCTGTGTGTTTGTGTGTGTATGTCTCTGGGGGTGTGTGTGTGTGCATCTCTGTGTGTGTGTGTCTATATGTCTGTGTATGTGTCTGTGTGCCTGTGTGTCTGTGTGTGTGCGTGTGTAACTGTGTGTCTATGTGTCTCTGTGTGTATCTGTGTGTCTCTGGGTGTGTGTCTGTGTGTACCTCTCTATGTCTGTGTGTGTGTGTGTCTGTGTGTGTGTATCTGTGTGTGTGTGCATGTGTGTCTCTGTGTTTGTGTGTCTGCGTGTGCGCGTGTGTGACTGTGTATCTCTGTGTGTATCTGTGTGTCTCTGGGTATGTGTCTGTGTGTATCTCTGTATGTCTCTGTGTGTCTGTGTGTGTGTGCGTGTGTTTCTCTCTGTGTGTGCGTGTGCATGTGCATCTATGGGTGTGTGTGTGTCTGTCTGTGTCTGTGTGCGTGTGTGTTGTGTGTGCTCTTTGTCTGTGAACATAGACTTGGCATGGCTCAGTTTCCTGCAGATGCTGCTAAACCACAGGCATGCGACACACGTGCCCCCAGCTCCCCGTGCCACCGCTGACCCTTCCCATCCAGGTGGCCCAGAAATGCTCTTCAAACGACCTCCACTGGGAGGAGCAGGGGACAGACCGTTCCTGGCTCCAGAAGGCTCCAGCCCCCGGAGCCCGCTGGTCACCTGTGCTGGTCACCTGTGCTGGTCACCTGTGCTGGTCACCGGTGCTGGTTTCTGACTCGGGGAGGCCGAGGGGACGCGATTTCTGTTCTGGGCAGAAGAGCCAGCCCGGCTGGGGACGTGCAATCAACCCTGGCTCCACCCCGGACTCCCTGATAACAGGGACTCTCTGGTTGCTCAAGTGCCCCGGCAGGAAACGGAGGCGGAGACAGAGGAGGCCCCACCTGGGTGCCCCCGCCCGCCCCCAGCCGCCTCCACGCTGCAGAGAGACCTTGGACGAGGCTGGGCCTCCATGACGAACCTGAGGTGAAGCTCTGCTCCTGGAGCCCAGGCCCCCTAAAGGGAGCCACTGGGCAGCTGTCGAGAATTCACAAGCACAAGTGTCGAGGGCCCGAA